>NC_092866.1:60751271-60794532 GCF_032062135.1 Pyxicephalus adspersus | reverse complement strand
TTGGCCTGGGGTGTACATGGATGATGTGAGGACAAGCAAACATTCATATCTGTTTACACTGCGTTGACATCCTGCCATGTGACTGATCAGGTTCATGTAAGATCACACCGACAAGTTGTGTGTTTTTCACGTCTCGGTGTGATTTCACTTTCTTTCTAGAACGTGCTTCCAGGAAAAGAACACTGAGACCTGCAGCAGTCCAGAGATATTCTGCTATGAACATTGGTATGCTGGTTCATGTTACAATGTAGCAATAAATTCTTGCTGGGTGCATTCTGATTTTATATATATGCCAGTCCTGGCATGGGGCAATGCTCGCCAGCTCTGCCTCCTAGAGAGTGATTGCTTGGCAGTGATAAGATGAGTTTATATCTAAAACCAAGAATGTCAATGTCAAATAATACAGCTTGACAGTTCTTAGATGTAGTTTGCTTTACAGCGGTGGCGGCACAAACATGTAAATGATCCCCCGACCGTTATCGCAGCCGGGTGTTTGTTGCACTTTTTTCTCTAAAGACCCCCGATCGCTTCATGTTATGGACTTGTACCACAATTATATATGTGAAAAAAGATGCAAGGCCATCAAGTTCATCCAAATAGAAAATAAAGCATACATAATGTCTGCATATGCTAATCAGAAATTCATAGGCACTGGTAATCCAGAGGAAGGCAAAAATAGGCCCTTTAATCTTTGCTTCAACAGGGTAAAACAAATTCCTTCCTGATCCCCCAAGGCATATTGATATTCCCTCCGTCAACAGTCTCTGGTGTCATTGCTTATAAAATGTAATACCCAGCAATATATAGTAACCACCATTATAAAATAAATACCCAGCAATAAAAAAGTAATACCCACCATCATAAAATGTAATACCCAGCAATAGAAAAAGAAATACCCAGCTCTATAAAATATTATATATATATATTATTGAAATACCCAGCAATATCAAATGTAATACCCAGCAATATATAAACACACCTTTATAAAATATAATACCCAGATATATAATATATAATACCCAGCAATATAAAATGTAATACCCACCATTATAAAATATAATACCCAGCACTATAAAATATAATACCCAGCATTATAAAATTTAATACCCACCATTATAAAATTTAATACCCAGCATTATAAAATATAATACCCAGCAATATAAAATATAATACCCAGCATTATAAAATGTAATATTTAGATACAGTCTGCGCATTTAGAAAGCTATCCCGCTTTTACCTGATCACATGTTCCAGGGAACCACTGAACACTGGTAGACATAGGACTTATTCTTTCTCCCATTGGGCCTGATTTAATAAAGCTCTCCAAGGCTGATAAGAAAAAAACTTTCATCAGTGAAGCTGGGTAATCCAGCAAACCTGGAATAGATTTCTTAAAAGTCATTTGCTATTTGTTAGCAAATGTTTTCAATTCTGGACCAGATCCATTTCAGGTTTTCAAGATCACCCAGCTTTACTGATGAAAGTATATCTTCTCCAGCCTTGAAGAGGCTAGGGCCTATTGACACCAATTATAGAGGGTTCATTTTACTACCATTGACACCATGGGCTGATTTCATTCCCAATGACACCAACAATGGGGCCTATTTTGTTTCTATTGACACCAATGAATGGGCTAATTTCATGCCACTGACACCAAGGATGGGGCCTATTTAATTTCTAATTACCCCAAGTATGGGGGTTATTTTACTTTTATTGACACCAAAGAATGGGCTGATTTCATTCCACTGACACCAACAATGGGGCTGATTTTATGCTATTGACACCAATGATAGGGCTTAATTAATTCCCAATGGCACTAATGATGGGGCTTATTTTATTTCCATTGACACTAATGAATACACTGATTTCATGCCACTAATGTCAAAGATGGGGCTAATTTAATTCTCAATGGGGCTTATTTTACTTCTATTGACACCAAACAATGGGTCTGATTTCATGCCACTGACACCAAAAACAGAGCTTAATTTATTCCAACTGACCCCCAATGATGGGGCTAATTTTATTTTTATTGACACCAAAAATGGGGCTTATTTTACTGCCACTGACACCAATGATGGGGCTTATTCTACTTCCATTGACACCAATGATCTAGCTTTTAATATTTACAATGATGGGTATATTTTTGCTTCCATTGCAACTAAAAGGAGGGCTTCATGCCACTGACCCTAATGAAGGGGTTTCTGTAACTGCCATGTGTATCAACCACGGGGGCTTTTTTGACTCCCAATGACCATTATTGGGGTTTATATTACTGCCACTGACATGAATATTGATACCAGTAATATTTGACTCCCAATGTCATGCATTCTCTGCACTTTCTTGGACCGTTCATGGTGATTCACTTAAACAGTGGCAATTAAATTGGCCAAAGATCATAAGAAAAGAAGCGGGGTTTAGTTCTCTTTAAACTTGATTTAACAAATAAATAGCATTCAGTTTTCCCCTGTATTTATATTTTCACCATATGAAAAGGAGGATGTGTCCTTGCACAATATGGTTTTTGTATCTATGTGTCAGCACTGCTTTCTGATCATACGAGCTGACTCAGCGGTGGCATTGATGGGAGGTTGCTCGTGCCCGTGTGGTGAGCTCCCTTCTGTCCTCGTTACCCCCAGATAAAGTCTTTTCCAGCTGATACAGCTGCTGATGTTGTATTGCAGAGTCAGACGTCCAGCTCAGCAGCTCATTATACTCTACAGAGCTCTCATATGACTCGAAAATGTCACCATTAACCCCTTATAACCTCTCCCCCAGGGTTTGGGGAACTTGGCGGTCAATGTCAGGTTATTATCGGTCAGTGACCTGAAATAAAAGAGTCTCCGATATCTTGTAACATGAACGTTTTATAGAACAGATTAGTGTAAATAAAATTGATAGTGCTTTATATTTAAAGCCAACAGTGGGTCCCTGTGTAGAATTGTATACAAACAACAACTTGAGGATAACCAACCAAATAACGAGACTTTGAAAGTCAAAACTAAACAAATTTCTTAATTAACCAATATAAAACCAATTAATTCAATTCACTTATTAAAATGTACACTATAGTATGAATAAAAACAAGATAGAAGTACAGCACTGATGTAGATCTCCTTAAAACTCTCCAAATTAAGGTAATCCAAGGCTTCTACGCGTTTTGCGGAACTTGAGTCCGCTTCCTCGGGAAGAAGAGATTCATATAAAGAGGGGGAAGAAGAAAAGAAAGCAACTCTTCCCATTCAAGGTGCTGCTTCCAAATATATTGTTTTTTGTGTAAGGAGATGGATAGGTATAGATCTGCACATTTATTATAGAGACCACAATATTCTCTGTGTAGAATTGACTAAGCCCCCCAAGCTTGGAGCCAATATGGAGGACCCTGTTGGATGAGAAAAATCAAGGGCACTTGTCATTGACACACTATGTACCTAATTTATTTTAACATCAATCCTCCCAAACAATTCTGTATTGTATGTATGGGTTTTATGTTTACTTCCTCCCGTGTTGGTGGGACATCCAAAAGCCTTGAGACTGCTACATGATGCCGCCATCTTGGATGTGATGTCAGCGGTCCATGCAGACTCAGATCTGACCCTGAAGTGACACTCTGTTGGGTATCACACCCCTATCCTTTTACACCCCTTAGGTATCTTTGGATGTCTGCAGCAATTTATAACTTGTTGCCTGGCATTGCTCCGTAGAGCCTTAGCCTCAGCGGAAGCTTTTGAAGAATACATAGTAACATCAATGTAAATAAATAGACACACTATAAAAAATGCTGCGCTGCTCCCTGTGGACGGTGTAATTAAATTGAGATGTGAGTGTTCTTAAGTTAATCAGCAGCTCCTTGTTCCCATGGCACTCTCCTATGTGAATGTCCTTCATCATAGATGGGTATTATCAGTGCTGAATGGAGTTCCTGCTTTGTATCCATACACCAGGTCTCCAGATAGGGGAACGGACATCTGGGGCAATTTTTTTTTATTTTTACCAATGCATCTTAACTGTAAAAGTTGAAAAAGAAAGAAGAACATAGGATGGTTCACTAATTGGAACCTAGATAGTTGTATGTCTGCCAGATCTGAGGTTAAATCACAAATAATGGAAAGGAAAGAGAAAGAAGGCTTTTATGGTCTTAAAGTGTAGTTAAGTTTAATAATGTGATCAAAATATAAAATAAAGAAAAACTACTTTTTTACCAGAGACCTACTGTGTTATATTCATATTTTAGACATAATGCTCCTACTGTCAACATACAAGTAGTTTACAAGTTTGGTAAAAAAAAAAATAGCACAAAATAGTAATATACTTAAAATATTCCAATTTTCTCTATTTTTACCCGACACGTTTCACCCGAATTCGCTTCATCAGGGGATTGAGTTCAAGGTATGTAAATGATAGAATACTTTAACATGACTGAAAAAACTAAGAAATATTAGAAGGTTAGAAACAGTTGTGTATGTTGGCTGCAACTGATGTTGGATATATCTATATCGATAGGAGGTAAACCTGTCCTATAGGGTTAATTGTAGCTCTTTATTCACACTTATATGTGCATCAAGGTAATATGATTTGATACACACACCAAGATTCAGCTCTCAAAGAACTGGGAGTTTAAATTGTTTGTCCATTAGATAATGAGAGAACTTTATTCTTTGGAAACCTTTGAGGGTAAATAGGTGACGGAGATTAGAAAGGAGAAGAGGTGATATTGTTCTCATTGGTGGTAATTATGACGAGCAGTAGATATTAAGGATTGGAAAGGAAAACAGAAACAAAACATTCCGTTGGAAGGTAAAAGGGATTGGGAAGAAGAACGGGTTGTTCTATTCTCGTTGGTGATAAATGTGATAAGCAGTGTATCCGCCAACAGGCTGCAAAGGAAAGTCAAGCAGATTTTTCGGGTTATGTTAGGTGACCTTTGCATGAACATATAAGGTCTGCATAATTCTTAGCTTGGCCTTCTTGGTCTTAGCTTGGACCTTGGCTTGGCCACTAGCTGTAGGTGGTGGTAACGTCAATGGATCTTACTGGTGCTATTTGCTCTCCAGTGAATGTTCAAATGTTAAGTACATTCATTTGTCCTTAAGTCAGCTATTCTTTCTTTAGTCCTTAAATCAGCTATTCTCTAGTCCTTAAGTCAGCTATTCTTTCTTTGGGTCAAATGTTAAGAACATCTGTCGTATTCTTTTCAAGGCAATTTTCTCTTAGGGTCATGTATAATAAATATACTTTATATTAAACTGTCTCTAGGAACAGATACTCTATTAAAAAATGACAGAAAAAGTAAGTAGCCCAAATGTATTTTTAAAGGTTTCATGAAAGTTTTCACAATGAACACTTACCAAAGGTTATTACTAATGGGGAGGTGACCGGCTGCTTTGCAAAATAGGGGAGCAGCCCCTGTGACTGCAGGGAGCCAAGGAGATGGGGGTCACTGACTTCTTACCCTCCCTCCTTTAGACAGGAGTCTGACCTGATATTTGTTTCCCCTCTGGTCCTCCTCTCATGTGGAACAACCCAGTGGTGATCATTATAGTAAAACTATAATATATATATATTAAGTATATTACCAACCCAAGGGTAGGGTCCCTGCTTCTTCTGTGGTGTTGGGTCTTCTTCCAATGTACCCACCTCCTGTCACTTATTTAAATTCTGCATGCCTTGTGATCTTAGATGAGATGCTTCCGGGGCTGAAGAAATGTGAGTGATAGGAGGCGGTTGCAAGAAGAGAAGGACCTGATGCGTGGTGGGGGGTAATATTACTGCATTCCACCACTGCTATGCTTCTTTGCATAGGGGTCATGGTCGTTGCACTGCTATATAATATACCTGTAATCGTCTACTGCTATGCTACTTTGCAATGGGGATCATGGTCGTTGCACCTCTACATATTTTATCTGTAATCCACCACTGCTATGCCAATTTGCATGGGGGTCATGGTCGTTGCACCGCTATATAATATACCTGTAATCGACTACTGCTATGCTACTTTGCATGGGGGTCATGGTAGTTGCACTTCTATATATTTTATCTGTAATTCACTACTGCTATGCCAATTTTCATGGGGGTCCTGGTTGTTGCATTGCTATATAATATACCTGTAATCGACTACTGCTATGCTACCTTGCATGGGGGTCATGGTCGTTACACTTTCTTTATAATATACCTCTAATCCACTACTGCTATGCTACTTTGCATTGGGGTCAAAGTCATTGCACCGCTAAATATTTTATATGTAATCCACCACTGCTATGCCAATTTGCATGGGGGTCATGGTAGTTGCACCGCTATATAATATACCTGTAATCAACTACTGCTATGCTACTTTGCATGGGGTCATAGTGATTGCACTTGTTATATGACCCCCTGGGAGAAAAGGAATCACTATGAGGAGGGGGTTTGCTGTGGAGCTCTATGATTTGCAGTTGAACCCCTATGACTGCTGGGGGGAAAAGTTCCTTTGCTTCTGTGCCACCTTGCTCCTTTTGGATGATAAAGCTTTGTACAGACAGGCAGTTAGCTTGCTGTACGGTTACTACTTCCTCATGCCCGTGAAACGCGTCTTTGGGGGAGACATTACATGTATCTTCTACCTAAGGCAGCCCCTAATAAAATAAATAGGCTGGCAGTGAGTTGTCAATTCTTCAAAAGCTGGTTATTTAGAAATAGGGATGAGCCAGCGAAATTTTAAAATTCGCAGCGAATGGGGCCGTTCTCGATTACCGAACATGTAAGCGAAAATGTCTGGTGTAAATTCGGCAGTCGAGATCAATTTTTTTGGGACCTGCAAAAGAAGTCAGGCGAGTGGAGCTGTCAGATTTCTCTTGCAGCCCTGTAGTATGTGTTCTTGGAAAGAGACTCTCTATCCAAGAACATAGGATTCCCGCAGCTGTGCTCATCATAAATGAATGCAGCTATGGGAATTATCCTGTGATGATTCCCACAGCTGCATTCATTGACGAGCACAGCCGCAGGACTCACACTGACATGAGGAGTACTGCGGCTGCATTCATGAATGCAGCCACCGTACTCCTCCTGTAATGATTTCCTAAATCCTCCGATGGATCCGTGAAATTGCGGACCCATCGGAAGTTCGAGGAAATTTTTTACGAGAATGTCAGAGGGAATCGGGGTCAACCCTATTTAAGAACCAGGGCTGCCATGCTGACCTGCTGGTAAGGTGCCAGCCCCCAGGAGCTGCATGGGTTCACTTGATCCCACTACAGGTTTTAACCTGCCCTTAAAATATTTGAAATAAGTGCACTTGGCATAGTGTAAAAATACCAATAGTCATTATTCATCAACTATAGATTTAATGGTCATTTTGATTTATTTCTGGAGTTTGCCTTTAAGGATAAGCACTTAGGCAGAAGAACATTGTATCACGTTATTGATTTTTAATATATTCTTACTCATCCTTTAGCTATATATAGTGATGTCTCCTCCTTTTGCCAGAGTATTTTTACAGCAAGAGGTTGATGTCCTGGAACATGCTAAATTATAGATAAAACCATCCATTTAAACCATGAATGTGTTCTGGAAGATGAGATGTCTGGAGATCCGGGGATAAAATCTGAAGTTTCCTGCTCATGTCCTTGCAATATATACATAGAGGTGGAATGATCAAATGTTATATTTGAATTGAAATAACCATCTTTTAGGGATGAATTCAGCTGACACGCATACTGGAGCCACAAGGATCTCATTTATAAGCCATACATTATATTATGATTGAGAAAAGATTGGCGTGTTCTTTTTGGGTGTGTATGAGCTCAGCAGTGAGAGGTTTCATCCAAGAAAAATGGTAATAGAAGATTCAAAAATAGGAAGGGTAAAAAAAATGTATCAGGAAAAGAAAGGAAAAAGAAGAGTAGTATATACAGATACAAATACATGCAGGTAAGTTAATTGGCTTCACCCAACAATTGACCTTAGCCTATAATAATGACATATGACTATGGTAGGGACATTAGATTGTGAGCTCCTTTGAAGGACAGCTAGAGACATGACTATGGACTTGGTACAGCGCTGCGTAATATGTTGGCGCTATATAAATACTGTGTAGTAATAATAATAATAATAATACTAGTTTGCACAACAACCCTTTTTTGCATAAAACTAAAACAAAAGACCCATATACCTGTTTTAGGTGTATTTTACCCAAAAAAAACTTACATATTAACATTGGAAATAATTTTTTATTGAAAAATTCTTATTCAAACCCAGCAGAAACTTTCTGGTTGTAAATGTTAGTAAATCAACATGTGCAGTAAAAGTCTATAAAAAATATACAATGGGTTTAATGAAATTCTTTTTTGTGATTGATCCTAATTTCATATGCTAACGCATTTCACAAGAAAAGCTTTCTCAGGGGATATAGGAAATTTGATTTTTAGATCATTTATGAGATATAACTAAGAAGTTAGATGTACATTCAAAATGATTCTTTTGTGTGTCCATTTTACTGCAGGGCAGCCATTCCAATGGATTCAATGGGCCAGATTTATTAAAGCTCTCCAAGACTGGAGAGAATACACTTTCATCAGTGAAACTGAGTGATCCAGCAAACCTGGAATGGATTTCTTGAAAGTCATTTGCTTTTTGCTAGCAAATGTTTTCAATCCTGGGCCAGATCAATTTTAGGTTTTCTGGATCACCCAGCTTCACTGATGAAAGTGTATCTTCTCCAGCCTTGGAGAGCTTTAATAAATTAGAGCCATTGTTCCAAAGGAGGTTAGGCTAAAAGGGGACCTGGATGTATCGACAACAATGGAGTATTGGGTCAGGTCAGCTGAGAAGATGTTGGGTACCCCAGTACTTGTTGGTGTATAGGGGGAATGTTAAGAGGTTCCTCAATTTTGAGCCATGCAGAATGTGCAAGGTCAGGGGAACACTTGCTGGATCACTCAGGTTCTCTCCTGTTAGTTTATCTTCTAGACCAGAGATAGGCAAACTCCGGCCTTTAGGCCAGATACTACCTAGCTAGTATTCCAGTCCGGCCTAACGCCCCCCTAGTTTTGTTGGATCTTGCCTAATTGAATTGTCACCTTATCGCGAGTTCCCAAGATACCATCGAGTTCCCGCACAGTAACCCCAATTACTATGGCTAAAGAGCAGAAGCAATGCGCAGCTACCAGTCTCCGGAAGGTGGACCTCAAACGTTGTGACTTCAACCCTGAATGGACTGACAAAATATTCTTCGTCCGACGCGGCACCAAAGCCCTGTGTTTAGTGTGCAATGACACCAACAGCACTTCCAAGTGGTCGAATCTCAAGGGGCATTTTGATGCCAAGCACGCCCACACGTACAGAGACTACACCGCGGATGAGCAGAAGACTGAGGTTGTTCACTTGCAGTCACGGTTGGAAAAAAACTTTCCTTGGACACCTTCTTCTTCTGGCCTAGTGTGCCTTCTTGACCTCCTGAAATGGCCTGTTAGTCTAAAAAGTTTGCTGACCCCCTATATTGTGTGAAGGTAGCCCATTCGTTCCAGACCAATCACTGTTTGTGACTCTCCTTGTGCAGGGCAACTGGTCTAGTATCCGGCCCCCTGGTAGTCAACCTTTAGTAGGCGGAGCTGATGGACTCCCACTTCTCTTCTCTTTGCACAGCCTATGTACAACACAGTAATGAGATTACTGCTAGCTTTGCAAGGTGATACCTGAGTTTATAAACACATTTGGAACATGCAAAGTGGATTTAAAGCCTTTGTAGCATTTTTACCTTTGGTGTTCTTTTTTTTGTAGTGTATGCAACACATTTAATAAATCTTTTAATACACTGCCAAAAAGTTTAACCCTTTTCAAATTATCATGTGCACGCAACTCTGAGATCCATGAATGCTGCATAGGAACCTATTAGTCATATACTGGACAATAAACTGTTATAAAGTCATTTTTGTTCCCCGTACAAAGCACAAAAGGATTATTACGCAAATCACAAGACTTTTTACAGTCAGCTGTTCAGAAGATGCAAATTAACATCTATAAAAGTTTGTGTCCCCACAGGAAAGAGGAAAATAGTGGTGAATAATGTTTAGTCAATGGCTCCTTTGTATTATTCCGGCTGATTTTTATTGGTTGTGACTTGTTATCAAGGAGCAAAACAGCAACAACAAAAACTCATAAAATTAGTCACAGCTGTAATGCAGGGAGTCAACATGGAGGAAGTCATCTCTATTAATATGTGCTGGGTCAGCAGAAATGACCATTTCAGGTTTCAGTTGTCCTTGATCTGCAGGGACAGCAGCGACGGGACGAGGGGTGGACTGATGGGGCAGCCACTTTGGGTGCATCAGAAGAAAAAGTGTTCAAAAAACACGACCTGTACCCTATGCCCCTGAGATAGTTCACTTTTTATAGAGGGGGGTACTTTGTTGTTTTTTTTTTTTGCCTTGCATGCCAAAGAACCTTGTCCTGGCATCAAGTAACAGACCCATTCAAGGCTTCTACCTTGGAAACCAGCCTTGGTTGTCGGTACAAACTGGAACTTTCAAATTCCTTTTCAGGATGATGAAATCTAGTCTCACTTCTTCTAAATGTGTGCGCATTCATGGTGGATCAGAGGTTAGCACGCCAGCCTTTGCAGCGCTACGTCCTATGTTTGCATCCCAGCCAGGACACTATCTGCATGGAGTTTGCAGGTTCTCCCCATGTCTGTGTGGGTTTCCTCTGGGTGCTCCAGTTTCCTCCCACATCCCAAAAACATGCAGTAAGGTTAATTGGCTTCCCCCTAAATTGACCTTAGACTACATTAATGACATATGACTATGGTAGGGACATTAGAGTGTGAGCTCCTTTAAGGGACAGTTAGTGACACAACGATGGACTTTGTACAGCACTGCATAATATGATGGCGCTATATAAATACTGTATAATAATTATAACATTCAAAACTTTTTCTTTTAATTTTGTATAGTTGGCACAGAACCCCGGTCAGTTTTTTTATTTGTCATCTGCAACCCATTGCGAAGATTTGCCTTCGCTTCCTGTCCTGGAGATGCAACTTGAAGCAGGAAGAAATTTGTATTCATACTCATCAATCAAGACATTCCCAATTTTTATATTTTAGGGTCAGTGTATATTAGGCAGTCCAAAAACCTAAATAGGCTGTCTAACGTTACAAAGTGCTTAAAAAATATGCATGAAGCAGCACAAAACACAGAAATGCCCTGTGCCATGCTTCATCCCTTGGGGTACCAGTAGGCAATCATGACACCACATTGGGCAAATGTGCGGCATGTATACCGTGTTTCCCCGAAAATAAGACACTGTCTTATATTTTTTTTGGCTCCCAAAAACACACTAGGTCTTATTTTCGGGGTAGGTCTTAAAAATAAAAAAAAAGCTTACCTTTCGGAAGACGCGAGCCCGAGTTCTGGCTTCTGTACAGTTTTGGGTGGGTTTTTTTCTGAACTGGACAGATTTACACTAGGTCTTATTTTCGGGGTAGGTCTTATATTAGGGCAGGTTTAGAAAATAGTGCTAGGTCTTACTTTCGGGGTAGGTCTTATATTAGGGCAGGTTTAGAAAATAGTGCTAGGTCTTACTTTCGGGGTAGGTCTTATTTTCGGGGAAACATGGTAATTAGGGTTGTAAAGTTTTTATTAAATTGATTATCTCATGATTGCATTGTGTACATCTAGCATTACATTAAATCAAGTAACAAAAACTTTTTATTTGGAAAATAATAAAATACCAAAAAAAGAATATGCCATTTGTCTTAACATCCAAGATGGCACAATCTGAACATCAATATTGCTCATAGATCGGACCATAGCATATCAAATGATGTAACAGCTAACAGCATAACATCTCACAACATTAGAGGGTGTCTCATCTCACAACCCTCTAATGTTGTGAGATGTCATAATGTTAGTTGGTAAATCATCTCATATACTATGGTCCCATCTATGAGCAATATTGATGTTTAGATTGTGCCGTCTTGGATGGTAAGACAAATGTCATAAACTTTTATTGATGTTTTAATATTTTCTAAATAAAAAGTTTTTGTTACCTGATTTTATATATGTGCCAACTATGTCCCCTTTTTTCTGCATATTTTGAATTGCTACAATACTATGAGGATATCGCAGGCAATTATTGAAATATTGAACTGATCAACTCATTATATCAGTTTTAATAACTTTCAGCTATGTCTGGCATTAGTCAATTATCACAACTGAACAAAAACACGAGAAAATATACATTTGCCTGTAGAAATGTGCACATAGATTTATGTAAATGGATAAAACTAAGTTCCTTGCAAATTGTGGTGGAAAAATGGACGTCTTGCCATATACATACAGTATGGCAGCATTATTAGAGGTTAAGGAGTTTGCAAAGGTCTCCTGTAGCATGTTGATCCCAATCAGACCAGCAGTTTCTGTAAAAGTGATCAATAAAATGCAAAAAGGTTTTCATGATATAAAAAGCCAAGGCCAGGCTTCATCCAACATGACGGTCATAAATGAAGGTTCTCCAATATGCTGATTAGAGAAAAGCCACCGTGGCCAGGGTTTCCAGCCAGACTGGCTCAATCTGATAGAAAGGCAACAGTTTATTACTACGAGGTCTTCAGAAGAGTATAAAGTCACAAAACACATCAATTCTTCAAGCAGACGAAATAAAGCAACAGGAGACCACACAGGGAGCTAAGAACCGGCACCTGAGGCTATCATTATTTGATGGGGTCTTCAAAATTGGATCAAGGAACATCGGAAAATCATTAACTGGTCTGATGAGTCTGGATTTCTGCTGCAATATTCGGACGGCAGGGTCAGAGTTTGGCATTAACAACATAAAAGTATGGATCCATCCTGCCTTGTATCAGTGGTTCAGGCTGGTGGTGGCGTGAGGGGTATTTTCTTGGCACAGTTTGGGTCCTTAGTACCAGTTGAGCATCGTTTAAATGCCACAGCCTACTTTTATTATTAATTTTATTAATAAACAAGATTTATATAGCGCCAACATATTACGCAGCGCTGTACATTAAATAGGGGTTGCAAATGACAGACAGATATAGACAGTGACACAGGAGGAGGAGAGGATCCTGCCCCGAAGAGCTTACAATCTAGGAGGTGGGGAAAAGTATCACACAATAGGAGGGGAGATAAATAGTGGTGGGAAGTAGTGACGGTTCAGGAGACAGAAGAAGACGGGTAGGTGAGGTTGAAGCGTTGGGTCTCTTTTTAAATAGCACAAAGTAGGATAAAGCCAAATAGGATGAGGAAGACCATTTCGGAGTGTCGGGGCAGCTCTAGAAAAGTCTTGGATCCGTTCATGTGATGAGGTAATGAGTGAGGAAGTCAGTTGTAGGTCATCAGAGAAGCGGAAAGAGTGGCTGGGGGGGGGACTTTTTTTTACCAGGTTCATAAGAGAAAAAGTGGAAAGATAGCGGCTCTTTATGGCAGAAAATAAGTCTAGCATGACATAAAAACCTTTTATTTCAGTTACTAAAACATATACTTCTTAGAAACATAATTAGAAAAGAGGCCATGGCAATGTTTAACCATGAATTTATAAAATACTCTCACTAAAGTGTCCAAGATGTGGGTCAGTATTGTACGTATGGTCTCTCCCGATGCGTTTCGCCCTAAACAGGCTTCCTCAGGGGATTGCCGAGACCTCAGAAATTACAATAATGATAGTATAGTATAGAATTTCCACAGTATTCTTACAATTTTGGAATAGGCAGATTTATCTAAATAGTCTTGACTTGGTATATTGACCACACAAGAAGAAGGTGGAAGAGTACATTCAACCAGTACATTCAATGTACTCTTCCACCTTCATTTTACTATTGGCTCAGCAACCATTCTAGTCGTATTTTCTAACTTTATCACTACGGGATTGGCTTCCTCTCCTTCTGAACTTTTACCAGGTTCAACTGATATCCCAAACTCCCTGCCACTCCCATACTGGCAAATGTTGACCCATGTATGACCACAGTGTACCCATCTACTGCCAGTAGGATCAAATTGTTTCAAACTGGTTTCTTAAATAACATTAATGAGTTCACTAGACTCAAGTGGCCCCGACAGCAACCAGATCTCCATCTAATGGAGAACCTTTGGATGCAGCCAATAAATCTGCAAAAATTATATAATACTAAAGTCAATGTAGAGCACAATCCCTGAAGAACGTTTCCAGCACCTTGTTAAATATATGCCATGAAGAACTATGGAAGTTCTGAAGCAACCCAGTACTAGCAAGGTGTACTTAATAAAGTGGCCACTATACGTATATTCCTATTTATAGGAATTTGTATTGATTTATAGTTACCCATACATATACCTTGATAACATTTTGTCCATAAACATTGATTTAATGCTCAGATTTGTTCAGACATCATCCGCCATCTGCTTCATGGACTAAATAGCTGGCTCAGAGGTGACACAGTCATGTAAATCCTTTGCCTCTGCAGTTCTTGGCTGTGTTCACAAATGTCTGACACAAATCAGCAACTTCTGCAGCCTTTCACCTTGTGACTACAAAGTTATGTGACTATGGGCTGTGTACAGTGCTATGGAAGATGTCAGTGCTATATAATGCATACATAAAAGTTACAATCTGATCACTACGGTGGGGAGACTAAGGGGATGCTTCCTTCTGCTTGCAGCAGACCGGGGTGGTGCTAAGGCAAAATCAATGGACTGCAGCCCAAGTATGGCTCTTGGTGGAGGAACATTTCTGAAAAATGATAATTATATATTGTAACATGTCAGGATTTTTTGGAGGCAGCTGATAAAGCAGAAGTCTGCTTAGTAAAAAAAAAAAAACTGACTGGCAGTTTTTAGGGATTTTTTAGGGACTCCTACCCTAGATTCTTCTACCTGTCTTTGGTTATATGCATGTGTCCTGTGCAGAACTTTGGTTGTTTTCCTGCACATGCATGGGAACTTCATCATCCCCACCTGGCTAATGAAAATGGCCAAATCTTCAGACCTGACTGGGCAACGGGAACAATGGGGGACGACGCAGCCATTTCTGAGCTGGGAGAGGTAAATTGGCAGCAAACTGTGCCATAATGTGCAAATACGTGAACATATTGGGTCTGATTTATCACATCTCTCCAACACAGGAGAAGATAGACTATCATTGGAAAACCTGGGCGATCCAGCAAACCTGGAATAGATCTGCTCCCGGATTGAAAACAACTAATAGCAATGATTTTTAAGAAATCTATTCTAGGGTTGCAGGTTCTCCCATGATGGTCTACCTTATCCAGTCTTGGGGAGTTTTAAAAAATGAAGCCCATTGTGACACTATGGCAAAACCCTAAGAACCAGCAGTGGGTTTATTTAAGCTTTAAATACTGGAAAGTAGACACTCCGACTTCAAGACTGATTTCAGTATAAAGGCATTTTAGATTGTAAGCTTTCGTGGGAACGGTCGTCGCCTCCTCCTGTGTCACTGTCTGTCATTTGCAACCCCTGTTTAATGTACAGCGCTGCATAATATGTTGGCAGTATATAAATTCTGATTATTATTATTAATAATAATAAAAATAAAAATGTCATACTCTTTTTATGATCTACTAAGGAATTTATGACTGTTTTAATATTAGTTTTAAAGTCATGCATGACATGTGCACTGTGTAAATATTTGTATTCTCAGTTTAATGAAAAATAAACAATAATAAAATAATAGCAACATGCGGCATTCATGTGCCTGAAATAAGCACTGCCTATACTTACACAAAGTGACCAATCAGGTGCAAAAGTTGCAATGGACGCCGATAACTGGACAATGACAAATTGAATATGATTGGCTTCTGGACATTAAAGATTGGATGAAACTTTACTGAACAAAAACCATTTTTTATAAATCAGTAATTCTGCTCCTCTGTTAAAATGACTGTGGGAGCGCACAGCCGGTCTTGGTTGTGTTGGCGGTGTTTGGGCTCATCAGGGGAAAAGCAAAGTGTTGGATTTCTGCTGCACCAGGAGGTGAGAGTGACATATGAACACATAATGGGATTTTGTTCTGCAGTCAATGCACTTTGATATCACAGCCAAGTACTATAATATGGTTGCACATCCCTGGAGGACATAGTATCCTTTGCAAGTCTTTCATATTTTGTTGTATGCGCCATTCAGAAAAATAAGAGCGATGCATTTTAATCGTCATGCAGACACAATTACCTCCTGCTATGTTTCTACACTTTTTTAAAGCCCAATTTTAATGCTCGAAAATTCTTTGCTATGGGTATATATTATTAATATTATTATTATTAATATTAATAATAATGATAAACAGGATTTATATAGCGCCAACATATTACGTGGCGCTGTACATTAAATAGGGGTTGCAAATTGCAGACAAATACAGAAAGGGACACAGAGGGAGGACCCTGCCCTGAAGAGCTTACAATCTAGGAGGTGGGGGAAGTATCACACAATAGGAGGGGGATATGGAGTGGTGGGAAGTAGTGACGGAAGAAGATGAGTGCTCTTTTAAATGTGCAGAAAGTAGGGGCATGAATATATATATAAAAAAGCTCAAATAGAAAATAAACAAACAAAATAAAAAATAAAATACAAAAAGAAATGATACATTCATTATAATAAATATTTTAATCATTGCAGTAACACGGTTATCATTCGGATGAATAAGTTCTTTTTATCTACTTTGTTTTCCGGTGTTTGCTGGTGTTGTGTTGCCATGTGGTGGCTTATATGAACGTTTTTCTGCTCCAACCATTTTTATGGATGATACAATGTCATAACACAAGGAAAGAACCACTGCGGCTACTGGTCTGTCACATCATCCTGGCATCTGGCTTGGTAGCCATAAATAATGGGATTTAACTGCTAATCTGATGGTTGAATGGTGACCAGTCCTGTTTAACCCATTTCTATTGAAGCCAGGTTCTGGACAACTAACATCACACCTCCAATATGCTGATAGCCCTAATACACATTTTTCATATAGCACCAACATATTAGGCAGCGCTTTACAAAGTCATCTCACTAGCCGTTCATCAAAGGAGCTTACAATCTAATGTCCCTACCATAGTCATATGTCATTAATGTAGTCCAAGGTTAATTTTTGGGGGAAGCCAATTAACCTAACTGCATGTTTTTAGAATATGGGAGGAAACCGGAGTACCTGGAGGAAACCCACGCAAACTCCGGGGTAACCTGCAAACTCCATGCCAAAATTCTAAGCTCTGAGCCACCGTGCTGCCCGGTTTGGCGAAGGCTTTTTTTTAGTTCCGCCATGATTGTGCACAAAGCCAGATCCATTGTATGACTTTGGTTTGACCAACCGGGTGTGGAGTAACAGAGTCCTGAACTCAACCATTTGGAAGAGTTGGAACACCAAGCAAGGTCTTCTCATCCAACATCACTACCTGACCTCACAATGCTCTTTTAGCAGAATGGGCACAAATTCCCACAAACATCCCCCAAAATCTATCAAAAACGCCTTTCCCGGAAGAGTGGAGGCTTATGAGGTGAAGTTTGGAACCCAATGACCATGGTTTTGGAATAGAAGCTCATCTAGAGTTATTATTATTAAACAGGATTTATATAGCGCCAACATATTACGCAGCGCTGTATAAATAGGTTTGATGGTCAGCTGCTCACAAACTGGCCATACAACATTCTATTTAAAAAGCACTGAATCTCACATTCACCAGTCTTTCATGGAGAATTAATCCATTCCTTTGAAAACCCCAAGACCTTGAAGATTCTCTACCAGAGGATGTTTGCTGAATGTCAGATTTATTAATAAACCTTGAGAAGTCTGATTTTCAATGTTGTCACCCTAATACCATTCACTTAATAATCAGCATCTGCAGAAAGCAAATCCTTGGCAAGGTTACATCTCTGTGTCCTCGTTCACATACATTGCGTTACACACAGATCTCTGCAGTGGCAGTAAATGCCACAAATTTGATATATGTAGCCCATAGCAGCACCAAGGTAAAATGCTGAATCAGCTACTGCAGAATTGTTTACTCTGACCAAGGGCAATGGTGGCGTGCGGCCGAAATGTGATGGTCCTGGGGGTCATAGGACTGGCGTGGAGTTTATGGTGCAGGACAGTTGTGTTTTGGTAGGATTTGCTCACTGGTTAGGAGTTTTTATAAGTTCAGTGGTTAGGAGATTTGATTTAACTATAGGTGTTAAAGCTGATATTGTATCCGCTTATATTTTGCCTTCCATGTTCCCCTCCCAGAGCCCCATCAGAACTTTCTGGGCCCCATACTAGGTCAAAATTCTGGACCCCTTCACTAAGTTCCAGGATTGTCCAACTCTTTGGTACAGAAGTACCCCTTGTCACCCACTGATGGTGACCCCGCCCCCTCTATTATTATTAGTACACAGTATTTATATAGCGCCGACATATTACACAGCGCTGTACAAAGTCCATAATCATGTGACTAGCTGTCCCTTAAAGGAGCTCACAATCTAATGTCCCTACCATAGTCATATGTCTTTATACATAACACAGTCTAAGGTAAATATTTGGAGGAAGCCAAATAACCTAACCACATGTTTTTGGAATGTGGGAAGAAACCGGAGTACCCGGAGGAAACCCACACAAACACAGGGAGAACATACAAACTCCATGCAGATAGTGTTCTGGCTGAGATTCAAACCTGGGACCCAGCCAGGCCAGAGTGCTAACCTGTGAGTTGCTCCATCACAATATATTTGAAATGTCAATTATTGGTACTTACAGGTAGTTTTTCTCCAGGCACGAACAAAATCATAATGTGTGAAAGAAAGGTGAATGTATGCTGGGGAGCCAATACCATGATACCTTTTAACTTGCATGTCTCAGTCTAATCTCTAGATTAGAGGAGACTGAGAAAATCCTTCCTCCTGCCTGCAGCAGACTGATGACATCATCTCAGCCTGGGCAAAATCACTGGACTGGAGCTCAGGGATGGTGTTTGGGGTTTGTCTATGCCTAAATCCCCCAACAAGGATTCATATGCTGCATCCCAGGCCAGTCTGAATGTGGATTAGGAATAGTCACAGGTGGGTTTGTTTGTATCTCTTTTGGTGTAATTCCAATATATGATTAGAAATGATTTACTTTTCTTCCTAATAGAACATGATATTCTCTGCAAACTGTTGCAGCAAAAAATGAATGAACAGAATGCCAAGAGCTGCCCTCATTGCATAGACAGATGTGCCAGCTGCCAACCAGCTGCCAACCAGCTGCCAACCAGCTGCCTGCGCTGAGCTGCTGTCCAGCAAGAGTTAAATCCCCTGCAGCTGGGGACCTGAACCGCAGGCCCCGCCCACTCACTACCATCTAACCCCGCCCAGACCTGACGTCACAGCATTCTGCAAGAGAATACAACAACAGACAGCAGAGATCGCACTCACACAGCGGAGATCCGGAGGGATCCCAGCCTGGGACCGACTAGGAGGGGATCCAGCACTGCAGACATGGTGTCACCCGTCACTGTGGTGAGTGAAGCCCGGGGGGACCGGAGGGGGTGGGGGAGCAGCTATCAGGTGTGATACATAGAGGGGAATATGTCAGCACTGCAGGGGATCATCAGAGGATTCTATACAGGGGGATCTAGTGTGTATAAAATGGGGGTGCAAGATTCAGGCAAATTCATTATATAGAATAGGGGGGGGAGGCAGGATCCAGTGTGATACATTGTATAGAATATAGGGGTGCCGGATCCAGTGTGATACATTATATAGAATATGGGAGGCAGGATCCAGTGTGATACATTGTATAGAAAAACGGGGTGCAGGATCCAGTGTGATACGTTATGTAGAATAGGGGGGTGTAGGATCCAGTGTGATACATTGTATAGAATGGGGGGGGTGTAGGATCCAGTGTGATACATTATTTAGAAAAACGGGTAGCAGGATCCAGTGTGACACATTATGTAGAATAGGGGGGTGTGGGATCCAGTGTGATACATTGTATAGAATAGAGGGGTGCAGGATCCAGTGTGATACATTGTATAGAATGGGGGGGGTGTAGGATCCAGTGTGATACATTATTTAGAAAAACGGGTAGCAGGATCCAGTGTGATACATTATATAGAATAGAGGGGTGCAGGATCCAGCGAAATCCAGTGTACTCTATATAATAGAGTAATAGAAACAGGACCAGCGTCACTCTTTGCATTGGCTCCTTTCTTTTCTTCTAACTGTACGGAAGAATCCTATTGGCTGTATTGTAGATTTGTAAAGAACCCATAACTGAGATTTGTCCAGAACTGCAGACGATCAGATCATTTAATTGCTGGAAAAACTGGGATGATCAAAGCTCAGTCAAATAGCTTCAGCCAATCAAGTTTTCATTGAAGTTGGTGTCCCCATTATAAACTGATAGAATATTGCATGTGTGCCATTTTTGTTTTGTACTTTAATTATCGATTGGTCCACTCAGTTTTAGGTATCCTTCACCCTGCACAAATATTGAGTCTACAAAACAGGAAGTGAAGGGGAATCTCCCCGCTGAGACACACACAACAAAGTGGTTTTAATCCTTTCCTACTCTACCCACAAGAAAAAAAAATTATCCCCTCCCCATCTTAAAACACAATAAAAATATTTAAAAAGAAAAAAATGCACAAAGTTTAGGTTTGCTGGGTTTACAAAAGACACAAGCACTGCAAATCACACAACTTGCATTTTGCATGCCCAGACCAAGCAACCTGGCTACCTACAGCTGTTGTGGGACTACAATTCCTACTATGCCTGATGGAGCATGCTGTGACTTGTGGTTCCACAACAAATCTCTGCTGTAAATAAACACAGTTCTGGTCTTTGTGCTCATCTGATTGGCTGTCGGAGTGACGTCTCTGCACAGGTCACAGGCTATTGTGCAATTGCTTGTGTCACAGCAGGATGAAAACACAGAGCACGTGATGTGTTTGTGTTGGGTTAGACACCTTTTTTTACTTCTTCACAGGCACCCAGGGGCCCTCTCCTATCCCTAGGCCCCACCTGGATCCATTCACCCACCATCCTGGCTCTGCAAAGCTCTGATCTTTAACTCTTGCTATGCAGAAGGCAACGCAATGCAGAACAATGCTGAGCATAGCTCCTCCCTAGGCAGTGACACAGTTAAAGGCTGCACGCTGGATTCCGCTTTCAAAACAAGGTTCATGCATGTCCATATTACTCATTGCACAGCACCGCCACCAAACATGGTTGGCTGCTCTGCAGCGCTGTGTATTGCAGAATGTGTGCAAAAGAGCACATATCTAGATAAAAGAATCCTAATGCATAGAATTCTGCAGATTGTATGAAATGAACTCGGCTTATTTCACCACTGGACCGGTAGGTAGCAGCGATCTACCGGCCAGTTTCTATTGATGGGCCTGTTAGCATTTCATTTCTGCTAAAAATATCTTTTTTTCACACTGCAGTGAATCAGATTAAAGCGCTGCTGCTGTATGTAGCCATGCTGACTGTATTCAATGTAAATCTCACTGTTCCATAACATTGGTCACAGCTTTAAGGCTCCCCAATCATGTTTATTAAAGGATTTGCATATATTTAATGCTGTAGAATAGGACCTCCCATTTTAAAAAAAAAATTTAGATTACTTTGATCTGTTGCCCACATGGCAGTGCCAAGTGGGCAACAGGCACCCTTTTACCCCTCGACTGGGTGCTTGGTATGAATAAAAGCTCTTGGTGTGGCCCATTATACAGCAGGGAAACCTCCACCTTTTATAATCAAAAGCCAACCTTGAGCTCCAATTAGGTAACTGAGATCATTAGTGTGATGCAAGCAGGAGGAAGCGTTTCCAATGGTGGCCCTTATATTAGATTGGAGGGTAGATAGCAATTAAGCGCCGAATGTTGGTGACACAGATTCTTGGTAGTCTTTTTGGTCTCTTCCTTTCTGCTCTTCTCCCTGAAACTTTTTTTCTTTTTATCTCCTGTTGCACTAAATTGGGACAAAGGAAAAGAAAGCAAAATCTAATGGCTGTATTGAGTCACCACTGAGAATAATAAAATGATGGGAAAAGGTTTATAGTGACCCGTGCCATGACCATGCAGGGCAAAGCATTTGGTGCCATGGTAATTAAATCTCGTTTCAGCCAAGTTCAGACCAGGATTGGAAAAAGTGCTGTAATGACGTGACAACAAAATTAATTTTGTGCCATATAGTGGGGCACAGGACAGCCTCCTGGCAGCTCCTGGTTCCTTACAAAAATGTGGCACGGTGCCTGAAAAATACACATTCTGCTGGACCTTCCGCACATTTTCTGCTTGGCCCCAGATCACCAATACCCAGAACCAGCCCTGAATCTGGGAACACTTGCCTACTTATAATGCAATAAAAGGATTCCTGGACACACCCATGTCTGCGATATAGAAAGCCCTATGCCAAGTTCAGACTGGTGGTGGGAACTGTAGGAATGGAGGTGCCCAGGTGGCTAGCACCTTGCACACCTAATGGCTATGTCAGTTGTCAATGAACCAGTGTTTGAACATTTGGCACTGTTTTTGGCACAACATTTGGTGGTATTCACTTGTTCATCACCCCCCTCATTTATACCCTATAAGCAGCTGTAGGTGGGATGCTACATGAAGTATAGGTACATTCCTGGGTGTGCGGACACTTAACCACAACATACCTAAAGGTGCGTACACACTTCCAATTTTTATCGTTCCAATCGAACGACGAACGATCGATTGGGCAAAAAAATCGTTCGTAAAAAAGTAACCAACGACGCCGACGAACGAGGAAAGTCGCTGGAAACGAACGAACGACCGGACCAACGGATCGGATTGGACGACGATCGTTGAACATCGTTCGTGTGTACGGTCGTTCGTTGATCGTCCATGTTCAGAGCATGCGTGATGAACGAACGTCCGTTCACTTTCCTGTCGTGCACATAGTTCCTCTATTGCTCAAACGATCGTATCTATTGTGTGTACAATATCTACGAACGATCGTGTCGTTAACTCTATGTGCAGGATCGGGGCTATACGATCGTTCGTATATATCGTGCATGAACGTTCGTCGTTCGTTTTCCAACGATAATAATTGGAAGTGTGTATGTAGCTTAAGGGTCATAGGACAATATAGCAGGCACAAATCAGATCGAAACCTCTTGAATGTTTAATCTAATTGCTCAATGCACCAAACACAGAAGGTTTTCAGCTCAGATTTAGGGAATAGACTTGCATCACATAAAATCTGACTGCAGGAATTGAACAGAATTTAGATTGATCGAAGCAAATTAAATAACTTTCTGCCTTTTCAGCAGTCAACATTTATTGTTTACAATTTCCCCTAGAAATGCTAGCTCATCCTACAATGACAGGTACACTTTATACTGTTGCACGGGCTTGCACTGATTTATATGATCTAATTTCCTGGCTGGGCATCAGATGCCGGGTAGGGAGCTTATCCTACCCACTGCTCTGCTTATCTCCCATGCAACTGGCACCAGGAGACAGGAGGGTAAGCCGAGAAGCTGTCTGGTCCCTGTGCCAATATTAATTTTCCCGGATCAGGCCGGCTACCGACCATTACATTAGAGTAAATGAATATTTGTGTGTGATGAATGAGCTCTCCGTGCATTAATTCTTTCTTTGTGATTAATGTATTCTTACATGTTTATAAACCATTGTCATGTTTAAATAACGGATCGTCTGTTACTTCTCATAATGCCGTCATTTTCATATCAGCAAATATTAAACTCCCTGTCTCTGTTATTATGTGGCACATGTGCCTTAGTGGGGGAGAATGTCTCTATACTTTAATTAAAATCAGATTAATGTGACCTTTTATTTATGTAATGACTTTGGATAAATGTAAAATCTTGGGCTTATGTGATAGGATAGGCAGGAGACATTGGTCTATAGTTCTCCTAGACTGTAGAAGATAGACTATTACAAGAGAACCTGGGTGATCCAGCACACCTGAAATAGATCTGGTCCAGGATTCAAAGCTTTGCCAACTATAGCTTTTTAAGAAATCCATTCCAGGTTTGCTGGATCGCACAGGCTCTCCCATGATAGTCTATCTTCTCCAATCTTGGGAAGTTTCAATAAATCGGGTCCATTGTCTTGTACTTCATTGTTCAGCATTCCAAAGAGCAACTAATCCCTTATGAAAATATTTACACCTCTAGGTATAATACAAACATGGATTTAATAATATCCTGCAAATGCAAACAGGTACATGAACAGGTGGTCCCCTTGAACAGGTGGTCACCTTGGGCCATTTCAGCTCGAAGAGAAAAATCTACAACCTTATCTGCTGCAGTAACTTATAACCCATTGGGGGTCACAGTATCCCCCTTGGTTGATTTTGCCCCTACGCTGCCTACTTATCAGAGCCGTGGCGCACCCCCTACACTTGCCCGCATTGCAGCTATTATAAATACAGACAAATGCCTGGTGATCATTTGTGGTTGAGCTCTGTCAGAATATTTTATGACCCTGCCCGTACGGTACATTCTGTACATGACTTCCTTTGTGTCTGTTTACCGAGCTGTACAGCATAACAGGTCTGATTTATGGTGCTTTTTGCTTTCTCCAGATAATTAATGTGCTCTGAGTGTTATGCTCATCTCATTCTTGTGATGCCAAGAAAATGTGTACTGCGTCTGCTGTAGGTTCAAATCTGATTTGTTGTTTAAATGACCGGGTTTACATAAATAAGGTAAAGATGTTGGCCCTAATTTATTAAGCTAAGGATACATTTGCTAAGGATATGCTAAAATGATATATGAAAATACTGCCTAAGGTTGTTTTACATGCCTTGGCGCCATTTCAGACTGGCGGTGAGCTGAAACATTCTGCCGCAGCCTCCAGCCACTCCCATTCAAGCGAATGGGAAAAGACATGATCATCCCTTGCATGCGGCTGTGGTGCATGTTCCCAAGAGTGCAGTTGCTGTTAAGGATTTTCATCATGGCCACAGCCCCATGTAAATGTGGTTGCCTAATGGTGCAAACGGTGCAGTTTTACACCGCAGGTCTTAAGGAGCCTCTATGGAACAATTGAACTCTAGGAAAAGGTAGTCAGAGAGCTAGAATCATGAGCCACTGGCATTGCTTGCTGCTCATTTTCAGCTGATCTTTTCACATTACTGACTTTCCATGACTATGTGGAGGCAAACATCTCGGTAGTCGAACATGACTTCACTTCTTCATGCCAGAGCTTCCCTTCTGGAATCCTACAGATAGAATACCAATGGGGACACAGACGGCACTAAAAGTGACTGACCCAGTGTTTTTCAACCAGGGTTCCTCCAGTGGTTAGTAGGGGCTCCATGAGCAATTTGTGACACTCAGGTTGGTCAAGGGACACCAATGATCTTTTTGGCTATCTGTAGGGGTGACATTCTTCCCAAAGGCCAGCAATGTAAGAGGAATTCTTCTCAATGACCACCATGCTAATATTCTGTGAGCTGTGGATATTGGAATTATAGACGGGGTTCCCTGAAAACCTGAAAGTTATTTCAGAGGTTCCTCCAAGTTAAAACAAGTCAAGAAACATTAACTTTACTCTATTCCCTTTTTTGCCTACAGATACACTTCAAATCCCATCTCCAGTCATAAAACTAAGCCTCTCTTACCTTCCACCCCCTGTAATTCAGTTTTTTTTAACGCCTTGTAAATCAAGAAATTCAATAAGAAAATGAGTGAATCTTCCTTAACAAATAATTTGTACATTTTTCAAACTAAATCTAATTAGGTGCATTTTGGGTAATTCAATATATAGACCCAATGGGTTCAGGTTGGCTTTAAATTGCAGTTACAGAAGCTCCTTTCCATTATCCTCTTATGCTAAAATATTGACACATCAGCTTCATCATTTACAGTACACAAACGAGGATCAAATAAACACAGAAATAAAAAGTGTAAAATAATTACCCAAAATATAAAAAAACTCCTAAAAAGGATATTTTATATTCCAGACAAAACTCACTTTTGAAGTTTAATATATAAATGAATATAAAAAAATATAAAAAAAAATTTCTTATGAAAATTCAGAGATGACAAAATCAATTTTCCACAAGTTTTGTTTTATGTTTTCACATCATCACATCATCGGACTCCATAGAGAAAAGAATGGGTTCACTTGACATACAATATTGGGTGATCAGCTCCGTCTGTCTGGATTTTACTTCTGACCATTTTAATTTATTTACAGCTGTCACCTGTCCCCTTTAAGAAACCTTAGACAACCTTGTAAATCCTTGGGATGTATTTTATTTTCTGCATTTCGGGATGAGATTAGATGTATCAGGCTGGGATAATGTCTGTGACCTGATAATGTGACTACTAATGATACAATTGGAATAATTCTCATTCAGGGGGTTTTATCTTGTGCTTCAGTTTAATATATATGAGCTACCTCCCCTATGATAAATATTATTATTATAAAACAAACAAAAATAAAATAAAACAAAAATAAAGTAAATATTTTCTGCAGCACTTGGAGTAAGTGATGTCCAATGCTGAAAAATAAACTAAAGAGGGTTCAGTAGGGAGGTTAGCGTTGGCTTTTTTTTTAGAACTTTTAGAACTTTAAACTTTCTAGAACATTTTTTCTGGTCTAATAATAAAGTGTAAAATGCTGTCTTGACTATTAAGCAGATCATTTTGGACAATGCTTGACATGGTATTGTATGCTTCGTGCCAACTCCAAAAGTAATATGTGAAGAGAGTGTTATAGTGTGGGGGAGATTAGAGGAGACGGAATGTTAAGTATTAGAATTCCAGGAGCACAGAATGCAAAAAAATAAATAAAAAGGGTCAATTGGCCAGCAAAGGATCTAAAAATAGAAAAGTCACAGGGACAAGGGCGGTTATTTGTTCCTCATAAAGCTTGGAAAAGTTACTCATAGTGGTCTGGATATATGCACCCATCTATCACTGCCTTATAATGTAGTACAGTCATGGATTGTAAGCTCTTCTGCCTATGTATACTCCTATATGCCATATTAAATTGTAAGCTCTTTTTCCTCATGTATCCCTCCTATACCATATGTTGAAAACTTTTCTACTTTCTGTGTCCTTCCTTATACTAATAGATTGTAAACTCTTCTACTGTCTATACCCTCAATTATACCTAAACAATCTTATGTTCTTCTACTTTCTTGTTCCCTCTTATACCCTAATAGATTGTAAGCTCTTCTGCTTTCTGTATACACTAATATATCATAATAAATGGGAAGCTTTTCCTATTCTATCCTTTCCTATACCTAAAAGATTAAACACTTTTCTACATTCTGTATTCTCCCTTATACTAATAGATTGTAAGCTCTTCTACCTTCTGTATTTTCCTATATACTGAATAGATTGTAAGCTCATTGACCTTCTGTAGCTTCACTTATACCTAATAGATTCTAACTCTTCCACCTTGTGTATCTCCCTAATACGCTAACAGATTGGAAGCTCTATTGTCATCTGTATCCTCCCTTATATCCTAATATGCTGTAGGGGTTTCTTCTTTCTGTATTCTCCCTTACACCTGATAGATTGTAAGCTCTTCTACCTTATGTATCCCCCTTATACCCTAACAGATTGGAAGCTCTATTGGTATTTGTATCCTCCCTTATATCCTAATATATATCATGTTTTTCGGTTTTCTGTATTCTTTATCATTACCTTTAGAAATTTGTTCACTTTTTGTATCCTTTGCTATACCCTAATAGATTGTAAGCTTTTCTAGCTTCTGTATTCTTTCCTTATACCCTAATGGATGATAAGCCTTTACCCTTTATCCATCCTTCAGTAATGAAATCTATTCCTTCTCACCTTTCGAAGCCTCTTCTGCATACTGTATTATCCTTCATACTTTGCTAGAATGTAAGCTATTTTATCCTACATACCCCAGTAGATTGTAAGCTCTTCTGCCCTCTGTATTCTCTCTCTTATACCTTAATAGATTGTAAGCTTTTCTAACTTTGTATTGTATGTATACTCTGTATTCTTTCCTTATACCTTACTAGACTGTAAGCTCTTCTAACTTCTGTATTCTTTCCTTATACCTTAATAGATTATGAGCCCTTCTACCTTAGCCACCCCCTTAAAGTTTGCTAGAATGTAAGCTTCTCCACCTTGTCTACCACCATTGTATCCTACATACACCATTAGATTGCAAGCTCTTTTACTTTGTGTTCACCCTTATACCCTGATAAATTGTATTCTCTTCTACCTTCTGTATCCCCTTCTATATACCGTGACATATTGTAAGCTCTTCTGTATCCTCCCTAATACTCCATTTGGTTGAAAGTTCTTCCTACTTATGTATCCTTCTTTATACTCTACTTCCTTCTAATATATTGTAATCTCTTCTGCCGTCTGTATCCTCCCCTATTCCCCGAAAAACCTGTAAGCCCTTCTGTATCCTCCCCTATACCCAAATGGACTGTAAACGCCTTTGTATGCCCCCCTATACCCTATTGGATCGTAAGCTTTGTACTACTTATGTATCCTTCTTTTTACACTAATACCTTGTTATCTCCCCTACCTTCTGTATGCTCCCCTATACCCTAATGGATTATAAACTCTTCTGTATTCTCCCCTATACCCCAATAGAATATAAGATCTTCTGAATGCCCCCCTATACTCTAAAAGATTGTAAGCTCTTCTGTATGCTCCCCTATACCCTAATAGATTATAAACTCTTCTGTATTCTCCCCTATACCCTAATGGATTATAAACTCTTCTGTATTCTCCCCTATACCCCAATAGAATATAAGATCTTCTGTATGCCCCGCTATACCCTAATAAATTGTAAACTCTTCTGTATCCTCCCCTATACCCTATTGGATTGTAAGCTTTATACCACTTATGTATCCCTCTTTTTACCCTATTATTTTGTAGTCTCCCCTACCTTCTGTATGCTCCCCTATACCCTATTAGATTGTAAGCTCTTCTGTATCCTCCCCTATATCCTAATAGATTGTAAGCTCTTCGGTATGCCCCCTATACACTATTAGATTGTAAGCTCTTCTGTATCCTCCCTTATTGGATCCTATGCTTTATACTACTTATGTATCTTTTTTTACCCTATTATTTTGTAATCTCCCCTACCTTCTGTATTCTCCCCTATGCCCTAATAGATTGTAAGCTCTTCTGTATCCTCACTTAACCCAAACAGATTGTAAACCCTTCCACTTTTTCTTACCGTCTCTAGCATATATATTCTTTTTCTCCCTTTGTATCTCTGTGTTTTTAGTTTTGTTGTTGCTTTGCCAGTAGATGCTCCAGCCCCTCCTTCTCTTTACAAAAGTTAAAAAAGTCCCGGGTGAGGTTGCACTTTAAAGTGGAACTAAAGTCAGTAAATACATATTTGCTTGATGCTCAAGGTTTTTTTTGGCAGAAAAGCAAGGTGTCATGTCAGAGCCTTTTCCCCTTTCTCCCAGAAACATTTTGTACATTTTGTGTTTACTTTGCACATGATCCGCTTATATCAGCATCTGTAAGATGGGTATAATGGAGGGATAGGACAATTTAAATCCCTGGCAGAAGAATATATATTTGTATATACTGATATAGTAAGATTGGCCTGCTCACTTGGTATTGGGAAAGCATGCAGCAGACTGGAGCTCCCATTACAAGCAGGTTTTCTCTGCACTTTTATTCATCAAAGCAGCAAATACAGCAAGTCCATAACATAAAATAAATAAATCGCCAATTGTCCAAGACAGAAACTAACTGACAATATGTCTCCTAATGGGTTCCCCAAAACAAAAAGACCATACTTGTACCTTTTAGTGATTTGGCAGCAGTCAGCCTTTTCACCCAGCAGCACCTGAGCATCATTCAGCTCACATCTATATTGGGCTGTGGATTCTTTACCATAAATATGAAGCTCTTTACCATATGTATGTAACAAATCTAGGTGATGCATATATTCCATGCACAATTCTGCCATGCAGTGTCCAGAATTGTATTAGATTTTTTAAAAGCGTTTTGTATACAGAACTACATTTTGCAGAAGTGCACCAACAAAACATTTTGCATTCATCTTTATCTAATATTCCCATTCCAGAAGGCTTTAAAACACACAGGCTCATTCAGTAAAGAAATATGGATTTCAACGCAATCAAAAAAGATTTCTGATTGGCTGCTCGGTTGGCTGCACTTCACATGTATTCACCCTTGACATGATTGCACTTTGCACTGCATTTTCAATAAGCCTGAAAAAGTTACAAATATTTTAAGAATTTTTAAGTAGGCAGCGGATTATTCCATTTTTCCCTTTCATCTCGGGATTATAAATATTGGTTTGACTCATAACTTTGTCAGGCCTGTTGGAGCAAGCCTTTCAGAGAAAGTAATTTCATCATTTCAATTAGCCATTGATTTCCAACATGAGCAAAATGCATTATGACAGTTGTGACTGTGGTCAATTATTAATCACATTACAGGAATTAATTGTAAGCGCGAAGGGAGGCCGCCTACAGCAGCCAAGAGGGGGGTAAACTTGTGGTGGTGAAACGCGTCAGTCTGTCTGTGTTTTGTCTCGGTTCTTATTGACTGCTTTAAAATGGACCTTTTCGTAATGTTACAAGTTTGCTTGCCATGCAATGATTTCCTGCCATGTAACACTATACAGTGACTGTGTATTTTTAAAAAGCACACTATACACCCATATTGATCAAATCAAAAATACAATTGAGGGAAACTGCTTTATGTAGACAGTTGATAACTGATAACTGCTACTGTCAGGCTTCAGGTGACCTCTAAACCCTTTGAGCTGAAGAGCATACCTAAAGTAAATGAAGTTTAAACAACCAAAACCTTTTTTTTTGGTTTTCTCCAAAATGTGAATATTATTATTAACTATATAGTGCTGACATATGACACAGCACTGTGTCAAGTCCATAGTCATGCTGGTAACTGTCCCTTAAAGGGGCTCACAATCTAATGTCCCTACCATAGTCATATATCTTTACCACAGTCTAGGGACAATTTTGAAGGGAAGCCAATTACCTAACTGCATGTTTTTGGAATTTGGGAGGAAGCCGGAGTACCCAGAGGAAACCCGCACAAACACAAGGAGAAAATACAAACTCCATGCAGATAGTTTCTTGGCTGAGATTTGAACCTGGGACCCAGCGCCGCAAAGGCCAGAGTGCTAGCTATTGAGCAAACTGCAGTGTTCTTCAGGTTTTTGATCTTATGAGAAAAAAGTCTAAGAAAATCCACTCAAAAGAAAAAAGACCTGTATCCTAAAGACATTACATCCTTTAAAGCACCCCAACCAATGGCTAAAATATTGGCATATGCTCTTTACTTCTCTTGGTCCTTTAGCCAGCATATACAGTGAATAAATCCCTATAAATCCAGCAAATCCAATATTGTCTTCTTCTCAACGGCCACTGCCCAGTGCCATCCCACTCCGCCATCTTGGTTTTGGCAGCTATTGTTACTTTCCATTGTTGTCCTTGCAGATACACTTCTGCACATGCATGTGATTGGCTGCCTGCTGGTAATTGTCCTTAAACCTCCTAAGGTAGCTAAGCTACATATCTCAGGAGGCTTCAGAACAAGCCATCAAGGAGTCAGCTGAGCACCACATCTTCACCTAGGTGAGGAATGAGGAGTTCAGGTGGAACACCAAGCAGCACCAAGGTAAGTATTTAAAAAATTGCAATTTGAAACAGGGAGAGGGTAGGTATTGGTAATTTCGTCGGAAAGGTCTTCTTTCTAGGTGGAAGATATGTCTCGCATTGGCTTCACTGGGGTTTGCCTTTCTCAACCTTTTTACCCCTTAGAAACCCAAGGAATCTTTTTCAGGTCTTAGAGGGCCCTTACTAAAACCATTGGAGGTCAATTTAAAAATCAAACCTTCCATGGGTGGTTAGTGGAAAGAATGCTTTTCTTCCATGCGCATCACATGAGGAGTCAATTGGCCAAAGCCGAACCCCTACTAAAACCTTATGAGGTCAATGGGACAAAATATACCTTATATAGGTTGTAGGTTGAATGCCCACCTTACGGATGGCTAGAAAGAGCTTTGGTGTTATACCACTGACTCTGCCAAGTGGCATTGGCCACAAAACCATCACAACACAACACAACAGAGACCAATCAACCAAGGAACCCCTAGCAACCTCTGGAGGAACTCTAGAGTTCCACATAACCCTGGTTGATAATAGCTGACCTAGAACATTGGTTTTGGCAAAAAAAAACAATCACCAAACCCTTCACGAACTGGAACCATTAGCCCATCTTTATTTTAGCCCTTCTGCACCCTATTGAAAATATACAATTAGTTTGGGATTTAGATACAATGTAACTATATTTTCATTTTTTCAGGCAGCCATGTTTGAGAAATCAATATCATTATCATTCTGTTTATCTCCTGCAGGTGAAATGTGAGGGCCCCAAGCTGGTGCCATTCTTCAAAGCCACCTGTGTGTACTTTGTGCTGTGGTTGCCAACGTCCAGCCCGTCCTGGTTCAGCGCCCTGATCAAGTGTCTTCCCATTTTCTGCCTCTGGGTGTTCCTTTTGGCCCACGGGGTCAATTTCCTTGTCAGCCATCGGAGCGCCAAAAGGATTCTGGCTGGGTTAATCTTCTCGGCGGTCGGTGATGCCTTCCTGATCTGGCAGGAACAGGGTTATTTTGTCCATGGTAAGTGAAGCGTGGCGAGGTGCTTTTGTGCAGCGGCCTTCTGAATCAGTGTCCTCCTTCATCAGCGTAAGCTAAACCTCGGGATTATTTTTCACTCCACTGCGGTCACAATAATGGCCTCCTGCCTCAAGGCACAACAATAGAAGTGGGCTTCAAAACCCAAATCCAATTTTTAGGCCCCTGACATAAATACTTTGTGTTCTTTACTTTCCCGGTTTATTTAAAGCTAAGTCCAGGCAAGCAGGTAAAATTACAGATAGAAATGCATGTATGCTTGTGGTTCCACCAGGTTTGGATATGAGCAACTAGATTTTGACAGCTAGTCGTACGACCTCCACTGCAAATAGCAGCAGACCTTTGTCTAGAACACGCCCACAGCTTGCTGATTGGATTATCACTCAAGGTCATCATTCTGCACGCTCACCTGATTGGCTAGCACTGCTCCTCGCTCCCCTGGGGTTCTGCTGTGCAGGAAATAAGACAAATGTAGTATTAATATTGGATATATTAGGTTTAATTTAATGAATAAAAAAAACAATTAGATTACAGCCAAAGCTTTTAGAGCTGTCTTGCCTTCCAAATGTTTAATATTTCTGTCCATTCGGTCCTGAGATTTGTATAGTCAGGTTATGCTACCCCCCTAGTTCAAGTCTCTACCCCCAGCCTATGTCTGGGTAGTATAGGAGCAGCAACAGATGGATGAGGTCCTTTTATTTGCTTTCTCCTTCAGTAAGAAATGTGAATGCAAAAAAGCACTAAACATACTTAGAAATGGATTTGGGCTTTACATACACAAAGTGTGCACCTACAGTCCGGTGTCTGTAGTGCATGCTGGGCTGTCTGATTAGAAAGCCCACCACTAGCTCTACATCTAGGAAGGAGAGATGTCCATTCTCTGAGTCATTCAGGTTTGTGTGTTTATGTATACAACCTGAGATTCTGCTATTAGGGTCTAAGAAAAATTATCCAAATACTTAACAGAATAAATTTGCTATCTGCCATAATAGGTACAACAAGTGTGCAAACCCAGGAATTCAGTTCAGGGATTGGGGGAACTCTTTATAATGGGTGCAGCAAGTGTACTATACCAGGTATTCGATGTAGGGATGGTTGGAGGTACAGCATGTGTGAAACCCAGGAAATCAGTGCAGGGATAGGGGAACCTCTCCTAATGGATGCTGCAGATTTGCTGACCATGTACTCTGTGCAAGGACGTCCTCATAATAAGCACAGCAGGTGTACAGACTTAGAACTCAGGTGCAGGGATAGGGAGGAACCCCTTATAATGGGTGCAGCAAGTATATTTCCAGGGATTTAACATAGCTTGGTGGTAATCATATTAGACCCAGCAAGTGTCAATCCCAGGAAATCAGTGAAGGAGTTTGAGGAACTCATATTGGGAACAGCAGGTGTTCAGAACTTAGTAAGGGGAAGGTGCGAAAGGTGCAATCCCTTCATATTAGACACAGCAAGTGTTCTGACCCAGGATCTTGGGGTAGAGATGGGAGGAACGCTCATAATGGGTGCCGCAGATGTGCAGCCCCAGGAATTCAATGTAGGGATGGTTGAAGACCCTCACAATGGGCACAGCAGGTGTGCTGACCCAGAAACATAGCCCAGAAATGGTGGCACAGCAGGTGTGCTGACCCAGAATCTTGACGCAGGAATGGTGGCACAGCAGAAGTGCAGACTGAAGATCTCAACAAAGGCAGGATGTGAGGTCAGAATGATGGTCACAGCAAGTGTACAGATCCAGAAACTCATTGCAGGAGATGGGGGAACCCCTCGTAGTGGGCACAGCAGGTGTGCAGGCTCAGGAACTCAGTGCAGGGATGGTGGCACAGCAGGATTGCAGACATAGGAACTCAATGAAGTCATGATGGGAGGTCCTGAAAATGTCCACAGCAAGTGTACAGACCTGAGAACTCCACATAAAAATGGTGGGAGCCCCTTATAATGGGCACAGCAGGTGTACAGACCCAGGAACTCGGTGCAGGGATAGTGGCACAGCAGGGTTGCTGCCTCCAGAATCTAAAAGCAAGGCATGATGGGAGGTTCTCATGATGGTCAAAGCAAGTGTACAGATCCAAAACTCAGTGACAGGGATGGAGGGAACCCCTCATATTGGGCACAGCATGTGTACAGACCCAGGAACCCAACAATGGGGTTTTATATGCAGATTCAGAAACTTGTGCTGAGATCTCATCAATAGAGTCCCCGGGAGACAAAAAAGACTGGCAAGTGATTTATCTCTCCAGAAAACACTGCAATATCAGTTTAGGGTGCACTGACCCTTTAATTCGCAGTATGCCTCGGGGATGAATTTAGGCTCGCAGCTCTAGATTATATAAATTGAGTGCTTGTCTTCCTGGGCTTGCAGCGTCTCTGTACAGCGATGGAGGGTTTGTATTGTATATGAGCCCCCTAGTCTGTAACCCACAAAGACTTCATTCACCTCCTCAGACACTCATGTCTTTCCCACGTTTTTTAAGTTAATGGATTCTGAGAAAAGGCAACTGTATCTTGCAGCTGTAATCATTGGCAGCCTACAGTGCTCGGTGAATTCTACATAGAGACTTGTTTGTAACCCTACATTCACATTTTATATGTCCCGGGATTCCACACTTCATTGGCTCTGTGGCTTCTATCAATGAAGCAATCACATTACTCGAATAAAGAAAAGATGAACCTGCTGTATACAATGGAGCCAGTATTCTCGGAATCTGTTAAAAATGCTTATGTTCTCTTTTTTTAATGTTCTGAATTGAAGTTTTGGTTTACTAAAAGCCCAGCTCCAGGTTAAGCCTCCTGCCATCCCCACACCATATGAAATCCACCTACTGTATAGGATACTGTTTTTTCTTAATATAATTCATATTTTCTGTCTGCTCCCTGTAGTGAGAAGTTGTCCTGATGTAAAGGATGATGGGCCAGGCCCACGACACCCAGCCATTCCACTATAGTCCTCCGTCTTCCACCAGGTAGCCATTCTTCGGCCCGGAAGACTGAGGATACCGTGTGGGAGAGAAGGATAAGAGCATAGCCAGAGGACCATTTTTTTAAATAAGAAATAAAGAAAAAAAAACAATATTGAGCCTTTTATTTGTTCTGGTGACCATTACCAGTAGGACAGAAAGTTTGGGAAAATCCAATCTTTGCAGTTGTCATTAGAGCAATCAGTGAAGAAAAAGCTCCCAGTGGGGAATTTCCATGGGGAGTTCCATGGACAGAGTTCCACTCATTCTTGTTGTACCTTTAGGATATTTAGGGAAATTTCCCTAGCTGGATGCAAATCACACAAAATATTTGATTGAAGAGCCCGCTGACCGGTAAACCTCTACAAGACTCCAGCCTTGGCATTCTCACTTCATGGCCCTGTTTCTGCTTACCTTAAAGTGTGGCTCGCTTTAGATTTGGATGCAGCAGGGAATGGTTAGAAACCTTGTGAGGTTTTTATTGCAGCCTTTGTCTCCACTCCTTTTATTTCCTGTCCCGGAGAAACAATTGGAAGTTATAGGAATTCTTTAGGAAGACCGTTATCTCTGGAGCAGGTGTAACCATTGGAATTTTTGTGCATAATGGTCATGGGGATAAATATCAAGAAAGATGGTTAACCTAGCTCTACCCTACTGTACTTAAATGTAAAAATATAGGCCATAAGGGATAGCGAGCGGCAGGATTAAGTTGTTGCTTTGCAATAGATTTCAATAGTTGGTAAGCTGTCTGATCAATTTTATAATATAGGACGTCCATTGACATTATCAGGATGAAGAGCGGAGAAGTCACAAACATTCATTTCTTGATCACCCCTACGAGCAATGAACCTGGAAGAGTTCAGCCCTGAGATCTTCCGCGTTCAGATGATCAGGTGCCAGCCACTGCCGATTGGCTAGCAACAGATGACATACAGTGTGTATCTGAACTATGCAGGGAATGGGAAGTACAAAGGTGGAGAATGCCATTTCATATCTCTTTCTGAAAATGCTTGTTGGAATTAAGAGTTGTAGACCCAGCAGAAGTAATGGCAGCCTTGGCTCATGGTCGAAATGAACTTAACTGGACATTGAGCAAGGTTCCTGAAAATGCAGGAACCTAAAGCAGAGATCTCACCAATGGGGTCCATGGGAGAGATTACTAGGTCATATGATATTTTTATCTATCAACCCCCTTCCCCTCAATATGTGTTTTGGATAGAATGTTTCGTACCATAGATAACCACCATATGTGTTGAGTTTCTGAACATGCAGAATTGTTACCACCAGGTCTCCATTTTGATCTTACCATTCTTTCTTGTTTTCCACAGGTTTGCTGATGTTTGCCATCACTCACATCCTTTATTCCTCTGCCTTTGGAATGAAGCCTCTGGATCTTCGCATTGGAGTTGTGATGGCCTTAATATCTGGCGCCCTATATACTTTTTTGTACTCTTACCTTATCGGCCCTTTTGTTTACTTGGTGGCGGTATACACGGCACTAATAGCCTTCATGGGCTGGCGAGCCATTGCCGGGGTCCAGCTTTGTAATGACCTCTGGACATGGACCAAACTCTCGGCCTGCATTGGCTCAGTTCTGTTCATTGTGTCTGACCTGACCATTGCCGTCAACAAGTTTTGCTTCCCTGTCCCTTGTTCCAGAGCCATCATCATGGCCACATATTATGCCGCGCAGATGCTGATCGCTTTGTCGGCGGTCGAGTGCAGGGACGAAGATGATTATCGAAAGAAAAAGTAAGAAAAAAAAGTACTGGACTATTTTGGAAACATGGGTACCTTTTTCCCCGTTGCAAGGGATCTTGTTGTCTCCAGTGCATTGTGATTTTGCTTCTCTGAAGCTTCGCTGGCGCCTTTAAACTTGGTTTTGTCGGTGACACGGCGCCAAGGCCGCTTAAGGAGGAGGCCACCTGTTCATTGCATCGCTTCAGGCTGGATCAATGTCAAGCTTTTCTAAACTCTGTTTTGTACATCATGCACAACCTATAAATTGTCATGTCTGTTTCAGAGGGCTCGTTACAGCAACCTAAATTCCCAAGAAGCCTCGCGATACCATGAAACTGAGCTTGCATACTTCTCTCTTTTTTATAGAAAGCAGATCTTGACTTGCAAGATAATGGCATGCGCTGGCGCTCCCAAAATTATTTTAGTGGTAGACCACCGGGTCCCCCTGGCATCCATGGTTTTGTAGTCTCTGGTGCTTATAGATTGGGTAGAGTGGTAGGGCCAACTTTAAAACTCCACAGTTAAAAGGAACCCATGAGAATGGAAATTAGGAAGCTGCAGTTTACGCAGGTGTTACTTCATCTTGGCACCACTACCCACTGACCTAGAAAAGTCTACAAAGTCTGAGCCGATCCGCCATACTTCTTCAGGTCAATGACTTGGTAGTGAACTAAGAAGGAGGTTGACTAGCCCAAGACCCTGCCCGTTGAAAAACAATTCAGCAATGGCAGCTTCCATCCTTCTGTCCTCAAAGGTTCATCTTTTTAGGTATTCGGTTACATACTTCATTATTCTTAACAGAAGATTACAGCAATACCTGTACATTGAAAGTTATGATTTTCAAATCAGCTTCTAATTGTTGATAGTTTAGGGGAAACTGCAGGGTGGAATCAAATTATCTGTAATGGCTACAGAGTCATCTGGAACCCCCAATGGGGTCAAAAAGTTGTTTGACACTGACTTAAGTTCCTATCAGTGGCCCAGAACCTTTGTGGTATAATAGTGTATTTTCAAAATGGTGCCTCCAGAATCTAAAAGCAAGGGCAAGTAAAAAGTTATTTAGTTTACCAGTATAATATGGTAATGTAATATATGTGGGGTTTCTGTTTTTAAAGCGTTCTTTTACATCACCCACATAAGAGCACAGATAGTTTCTTGAAATTAGTGATTTGAAACTGTTTTGGATGGTTGTGTTCGGGTGTGAAAAGATAAATTTGGTTATTCCCAATCATAGCAAGATGGCGGAGACCCACAATGACAATGCAGAATATGTTGAAGCCTATCGGTGATTCAAGAAAAAGGCAGTTAAAGGTCAGCTTCTTTGGGTTTTGGTGGGTACAAGTGGGGTCCAATCTCCTGCAGAGTTCCCAAAGTAGTCAGATTTCTTCGTATTAGTTTGTGACTTTTCCCTGCCCTCAATGCTATAGTGAAGTTGTTACCCTACATTAATAAATTAGGGGGTGCGAACATGGGATATATCTGCAAAACTAGCAAGCCAGGAAGCTTTCAAACATGAAGTTTTGACTTTAAACATGCTCTTCGGCATATGGTAATATCTCTCAAGTGAAAAAATGAGTCTTTGATCATCCCTTAATGCTACAGACAAGTACCCCTTTGTAGAAGTAGTCTTAAAATGGTCTGGCAAAACTTATAATAACTTGAAGCGTGCTCAGGTGTTCATTGGAGGTCACAGCGTTGAATATATTTCTATCAGTTGTTATGCTGCCACCTGCTGGCCATATACTCACTAACTTTTAGTGGGTGAGCTTGCAGAGGACATCTCTCCTTCCTGGTAAAGAGGCTTATTACCATGTTTTTATTGCTCACTGATGGCATTTCTTATACTATTATCCACTGCACGCTGCATGTTTGCCAGCAATAGTAACAGGGGGTTGCTTTGCATATATTCAAACCTCCAATAGGTGGCAGTATACTCACAGGTAGAATAATATTCAGCCCTGTTGAACTACAGGAGCAAAGGATTTTATGGTGAGTAAAGACATTCTATTACAAAAATTCCCACCCGTTTTATTACCAATTATATCCTCTGCTGTTTAATTGCCAGAATGTGACTGATGCTTCTTTCTCAGGTGCTTGTACCCATATGCTGTAAATCGTGTGAACTAGAATAAGCGTGTAAATGCCAGACTAAAGCATGTTATATTCATTGGCCATTTTCTAAACATTTCATGAACATTGGTGTAAAACGATACAAAAAAAAAAATATGCTGACGTGTTTCAGGGATCTGTGTCTGCTTCATCAGGGCCAATATAGACATAATTGGTATTTTATTTGTAGGGTATAAAAACCTGTTTTTAAACTAAAAAAATGTAATAACATCAAAATATAAAAGAAAAATAATATTTTTAACATTTTATATTTTATTTTGCTTTTTCTGATCCTTACTTGTTCCAAAACAACAGGTAGTTATTTGTTTTTTTTTAGATTGAAGGCATTAGGGGGGTAAAAGACTTTCTTAAAATCTTTGTGAATTTTTGCTGAATATGCTCCATGGTCTGGTATTTACATGCTAAGAATAAGCTTAGATCGGAGGACAGTGTCCTCCCTGGGGTTAGGCGATGTTTGAGTAAAGTGATGGTCACATGACTTCAGAAGGGGTTGGTGCTGTTTATAGGGACATTAGGGTGCATGATGTACTGCAGATACCCTGCGGCTACTGATATTTTATTTACAATATTAATTCAGAGAACCTTTTAAGCTCCATTGATTTTCTTCTTTTTTACCCAAACAGCAATGGGCATATAGCAATGATGTGTGCAAAGTGCAGACCTCAGAGCCATGTAAGATCAGTATTTATTTCTGAGGTTTAGCACACTTTTTACATTATTAATGAATAAGATTCAAAGGGCTTGTAATTATAACCTATATATAAACGATCTTTACATGTATGAGTTTACCAGCCCTAGAGGGTCCAAGCCTCTATGTCATTTTATACTATAAGAAAGGGCAGTGGCATTGACCCATATCTTATTATAAATCCAGATATAGTCTCTTTAAAGCAGCCCAGATACAGGGATTGCACTTTTAACTGGGTTCCCGTTTCGGAAATGGGGTGGGGCTAGTCTGGTTCCCGCCTCCTTTTAACTGCCCAGGGGTAAAATTCAAAGCTATAAGTATTGGGGAGAAGGTTACACATTCTTTAAAGATGATTCATGGTGGAGCTTTGATGGAAAATACAGAGGCAGAACAAAAAATGATCCACATGTATCGCCTGTGCTTGGTCATGTGACATCACATCACCGAGTGCAGGTGATGGAGAAGGATAATCGCAGTGCTTTCTTCAGGGCCTTTCCTTCCAAGCAAAGCTACGTATCTCACAACTTCACTCGCATGCTTTGCATGATTTTTTTTCCTGGGCAGTAAAAGGAGACAGGACCTTTCTAATAATATTAAAAAAAAATCCTGTGCCTGCTCCTCGGGGGAGGTCCTAGGAAAGGTATAAAAGGGACCAATCCTTTAAGGATATGTCCTTTGGTCAGTATTGATGTCATTTTATTTTGATCATTCTGTACACACTGCAAGCATGAGCAGGTGGACCCAGACACGCCTAATAGTAATCAGGGTCTGTTCCATCGACAAATGACTGCAGTATATTTAACTTCATTCTTTGAATAAAACAGAAACATTTCTTTTATCCTAAAATGATGCAATAATACAAGCAAAAGCTAATACCACAGTCCTTGTTCCTGTCCCTAGGTAGGTTTTACCTATAATATAGACTTGTATGGGGGTGATAGTGGAAGGAGCAAGATGAAGGTTCTAAAAATATTTACTTAAAGCAAAAAACTAGAGGAATGGAGATATAGAGCTGTATTGAATTTAGACCCTTATTTTAGACGGGGTCTCTTTAACACTCACTCCTCAGCCACTGTACACTCAAGTCCTACCCAGTTAGCCTTTTCTCGATTGCCACTGGACACAAGGGGGAGCAGTGACGTTGCCACCTTTGACCAATTGCTGCTGAGTATTATGTAGGGTGGTCATGCGCCCCCCGGTGTGGTGCAGGAGTAAAGCAGTGAAGTATAAGGTGGTCATTGAGTGGGCTTCATACAACTCTCCACTCTTTCTACTCCATACTTCACACATTGGAAGGAAGTTACCTTCTAGAGGTCCGTCTGTTTAAAATTTAAAAGTGGAGGGTGGCTTTTGGAGGCATGAATCACCCACCTTGTAGACTTCAACAACCTCCTCTTCATATCCAATATGGAGCCGCATTCTTTCTGTTGCATGTTAGAAAACGGTAAAAAAGACCAGTAAAGAACCTTTTCATGTTGGCTGTGGAAGCTGAGAACACAGATACTGGCAGAATCCTACAGAGATGAAGGACCCATTCAGGCTGTGCTGATGTGTTGTTACTTGTGGTATATCATGTGTATCACATGCATTACTTTATTGCAGCCTATTCATTTAAAAATGCGACCAACGTGTGATAAAATGCACACATTTTTTGGTGAACTAGCATTCAAATTAAATGCTACCACACATAGACTGTTGAAATGATTGAACTTATCAGGTTTCTTATAGCCGAATGTTTATAATGCCCGCAAGCTTCTAAAATTTAGAATTTCCTAACCAGATGCCTGGTTGACATCAATGGATCAGAGACATTTCCTTTACCAAGTTTACTGCAGGTGCTAAGATAGAAGGTTGGGACCTGGGGACATTGGCCATCAAGATAACCGTTCTTAGTGAATAGCCAGAGGCAGAAACCACCTTGGAGCAGCCTTTGCTCCCTGTATGGTTGTAGCCACTGAAAAAAAAAAGCTTCTACTGGGGTTTAAAGAGAAACTCCAGTGAAAAGAGTAATAAACCTGTCTTGTGGATACTTTCTTGTGTCTGATTGGTGGATTTTGTGATTAAGGTTGTTTGTAGTCCCTGGTTGGTAACATTAAAGTCCATTTGAATCTTTGAAATTAACTAAGTACAATCCAGATGTATTAAATTATCAAAAGTATGAAGGCCAGCCACCTGCCTGGTGGGTGTAATGTAATGATCGAATAAGGAACAGCAGAATAAAGCCAACTATAGAATTCCTAATTATGATATAAACTGTATGCAAATGTAATTATGATTATTATTTGACTTTTAGGAACTGATTCATTATAAATACTTTAAATCAAGCAATTTACACTACACACTCCTCTCTTCAATACCAAGTAAGTCGACTTTATATCATATCCTTTATACAGCACTATGCCACAGAAGCCGTTACTTGCCATGCCATGTTTATTATTATTTACAACGTAATTTACTCGTGTCTGAGCTAAGACTAAGAGGTTATGAACCAGAGTCTTCTAAGATAATATATTCACTGATAATAGGATTTATTTTGCTACACATTATTAAATGTCTTGGATGTATCTATCAATTTTTTGCCTATGCATTATTGTATGTGTTATATATCCATTATGGAGTCATGTGTACTCAATGTTACAGATGTATATATGTTTATTAGTTCATCCCTCTCATACTCCCCTGAGGAAGCCGGAAAATGTGAAACGGGTCAGGAAAAGAGACATAAGGATTCCATTGCATTCCAAGTAACTGATCCTTTCTGTCTAAGGGATAGGATCACCTTTACTTTAATAAAAGTGCTGGTATAGTTACTTTAAAAATCCCCCCTGAATGCGTATGATACATAAATAGGAGGGGTAAGAATATTCTGAAATAATTTGTATGCAAACTCACTTTATTTGTTTTCATAGCCTTGTTAATATATATAGCCACCAAAAACCATCTAGCCACACGCTTGATTGTGCAATTTGTTTCTTTTCATTATTCAGTTTTTAGGGGTTGGCTAAAGACATAAGGTATTTCTCTATAAGGAAAACTATACAAACTAACCTAACTATACAAACCCTCCCTTATATCCAATCAGCAGAATAAAGATCTAATGATGGAATAAGGATTGGCAGAATAAAGATCTAATGACAAATAAGGATCAGCAGAATAAAGATCTA
>NC_092866.1:60728885-60750802 GCF_032062135.1 Pyxicephalus adspersus | reverse complement strand
GGATCGGCGGAATTAAGGTCCAACGATGGAATAGGGATCGGCGGAATTAAGGTCCAACGATGGAATAAGGATCGGCGGACTAAAGATCTAGTGATGATAAAAGGATCAGTGAAATAAATGTCCAACGATGGAATAAGCATCGGCGGAATAAAGGTCAAACGATGGAATAAGGATCGGCGGAATAAAGGTCCAACGAAGGAATAAGGATCGGCGGAATAAAGATCTAATGATTGCCTGTTAACCTATAATAATAAAAAAAAATTATTTCCATGGGATGCACTTACTTTTTCACTTGCTAGGTTTGCTTTAAGATATGTGCGGAGGGCAACATTGGGAGTTGAGAGATCATCATCTGCTTCCAAACAAGCTGCACATTCCACATTCTACTGCTGTCAGTTTTGCTGGAAGAATGAGTCACAATTCAAACACCATCTGCCCATCTTCTGCGTATGCCGACATGTGACAGCGACACAAAACAAGCTTCTTCCCTCTTCTCGCTCACAGAATTGAAGTGTTGTATTAATTATTGATTTGATGTAATTTTATAACAGGTGGAGAATAAAAATACGGGGTTAAAGGTGTTCTGCGGAAAATGGAAAAGAGTCAGTGCCAAAGTCTATTTTTGTGAATACGGAGAGGCTGCAAGTTCGACATTATTTCTATTTGTGAGCTTAAAGCGGAACAAGTGAAATGAAAGGAGCATTTATGGCAACGGCCTGCTGCCCTTCACGAATCACCTACTATATATAGATAAAAGATAGATAAAAATAGATAACAAAATCTCAAATACTGCATCACCAACTTTTGCATGTGGAACCAAAGCAAGGATGCTGCCAACATCTTTCCCCATAGGATTCTAATAATGAAGCAATCAATCAGATATTCACTGAAACAGCCTTACCCCTAATCTTCCATATCACTGGGCATGATGTTGTAACCTTTTGGGGTTGAGCCCCATGGAATGTAGAGCAAGCATGCAAAAATCTGAAAAGTCATTGCAGTCTATTGCAAGAGCATCTGCTCTGCATTCCATAGGACTCTATAGGGTTTATTTATAAAGCAGTGAATCTGACATTCCCTGCTAGAGAATCAATTACTGCAATTGAAACCCATGGAACTGGAAGACTCTCCATTAGGAAATGTCAGATTCACTGCTTTATAACTAGACCCTAGAAAGTCCTATTCATTGCAGAGCAGGTGAAAGCTCGAACGACACATTTGTCTGCAGCGTTTTTTCTGGAGATTTCTGCATTCTTGCTCTACGATTATTGGGACTCAACCCCAAATGATCATTACCAGTAATATGGAAGATGGGGATATATATAACTGTAATTTTCTCCTTTACAGGTACTATGGACCTTTGTTTCTGGTGGATGATCTGCTTTGCAGTGTCTATTAGTTTTCTACACCATTCTGTATCATAGACAATTGCATTTAACAAAATATTTATTTTTATTTCTATTTATTTAATATTAAAATATATAATATTCTATATATTTAATATTTATATTTATTTTATATTTATTTATATATTATATTTTTTTATTTTAACATTCTTTGTTGATCTGCAGCCTCTTTGCACTGGGACTTCCTATCTACATGCACCCCAGCCATGGCTCTTATATTTACTAGACAGGGTGCCTAGCTCTGCGAATTCCAATGATGGAATCCTTCCACAATAATAGCTGGAAACCTTGGGATCTGTAGGCCATACATAGGAGTTTCTTTATTCTATAATGGAACACTATATCTACTAGATTGTAAGCTCTTCGGGGCAGGGTCCTCTCCTCCTTTATCACTGTCTGTATTTGTCTGTCATTTGCAACCCCTACTTTATGTACAGCGCTGCGTAATATGTCGCTATATAAATCCTGTTTAATAATAATAATATGGCTTGGTGCGGATCTCTTTGCATGTTCCTATTCCTGAGATGGTGGAGGGCAGCAGCAAAGTTCAAAGCATGCATTTTAATTTTCCCCATGGGCTTCTTTACCTGGAAAAATATTAATACAGATGCCCACTAATACTGGACAAAGGAGATCTGCATTGCTCATCTCAGTAACAGAAGTACGCTATCCTTTCCCTGGGATACACAATATATAATATATCAGGGGTGTCAAACGTTCTTAGTTTTGCCCCCCAAAAAATAAATATGAATTGCAGCAGGCCTGCCACTGCATTGAAATGGCGCCGCTACTACAATTCTTAGTATCACTCGCGTCTATGGACCAGCGGCCTCTCTGCCTATGCGTGGCCCGATATTGGACTGTTTTAGAGACGCAGGGAGTTGTAGTAGCGGTTCTATTTGAGTTTCAACGTTGGCCGACGACTTTTGTCTAAATGTTGGCCCACTGTGTATTTATGACACCCCTGTAATATATGATGAGATATTTCAGTGCAAAAGTGCCATCTAGTGGCCCACAGATCTTCTTTGCATCAAATGAAGGTTAAAGTTTATCCATAATAGTGTTTCTTGACTTTTTTAATGGGGGAAGCCTTTAAATACCATTCAAGTCTTCAGGAAACCCCTTCCATAATTCCAATATCCACAGCTCACAGTTTATTATCATGGTGGTCAGTGGGAAGAATTTCTCTTACATTGCTGGCCATTGGAAGAATGTCACCATTACAGATAGCCAAACAGATCATTGGTGTCACTTGAACTGAGAGTCACAAATTGCTTATTGCTCAAGGAACCCCCAGCAACCCCCGAAGAAACCCAGGTTTAATGGACAACACACAACATGTATTATAAAAGTCTCCAGCATACCCAGACAGAATATCTGCATTTCTTTGCCATCGTAATTAAAACACATCAAGCTCCATTTCCGAAATCTGCCTTTATTTGATGCAAAAAACCACATCAGTTTACAGCAATAAAAATGACAGTGAAAACATCTCGGAGATGATAGATCTATCATATTCATAAAAATGCTAAAAATGTCCATGCTATGCCATTTTTTATTTATTTGTACTTTTTATTTGTCCTTTAAATAATTTAAAAACATGAGAACATCCCCCCACAGGCCGCCCGTAAAGTCAGTGGTCTGTGGTCTTCCCGGCAGAGCAGGGATTCTGCTATTTACAAATAGGTGAAAGGATAATGGTTAAATAAAGCATGGATGGGTGAATGATGTACTTGTGATGGGAATAAATGGGTGCATTGGCATGTTGGTAGATGGAGCATGATTATTCCAGCTTCTATATAACCAATCTGGATTTATTATTTTTTCCATATTGTCATAGCTGCAAACTACATTTGAGAACTTGATCAACTTTAAGCGTAACTCAAGCTGCAATTTAAATACCTACCTTGTGATTATTGATATACTTGTTGATATCTTATGATGCAGGGACCCCATGCACACTGCATATCAAAGGTTGGTGACCTTTTTTTACTCCATTGCATACAAAGAATAAAGCTTGGTCATTGACTCATCACATCAGCAAGTCCAGCAAAGGAATAATATTACCCTGATGAGGCCATCACTATGCAAAGCCCAAATGAACTCTCCCCTAATAAATTTGGTGCAACATAATAAATGCTGTTCCTGGAAAAGCTGATTTAAACTAATAGCTCAATTGGGCTTTAAAAAACAGGAAGGAAAAATCTGTGAAATGCGTAGAGGGTCCTAAATAGAAATTACGCTTTAAGCTTAGTTAACTTAGGGGCCATGGTAGCACACAGCAATGCATGATATAGGCATTGGTACAATGCAGTGCCATATGGCACCCCTGCTGATGGATGTGCATTGCAGTGCAGTGCTGGAAATTATACGTGCACCGTCCTGGTGCAATAACACCATGTTAAAATGAATGTATTACCTTAACACATCAAGTGCAATCATTTGTGTCAACAAGCATAGCAAAAATACTTATTAGGGCCCAATCACATCTTTCCGTTGTGCGGAACGGCACTCCAACAGACCGAGGCATTGCAGCTCCAATGCACATGTGTTGCAGCACTCCCTATACAAAGTAACACTTTACTATGCTTTATGCATATTTGTTCCTTTGCATATTTTTTCACATTCTAACAGACTGCCTTAATGCAATGCATAGTAATATAATAAAAAGCAAACATTAATGCAATACACCAAGATAACACAGTCTGATTGGGCCCTAAAAGTTTCCATTTTGGCAACAAGAATAGTGAGAATTTCCATCAGCCATGCAAGCAAAAAATAAGCTAATGAATAGTTCTAAAAGTGAAATCATATGTTGTATTTCTTCTTAAAGAATTACCCTTTAAGTAGTTGCAACCCGCAATTTTATTACAATGCCTATAAGAAGATGGAAGTCGGGAGCGTATGAAAATGGAAATATGGAAATAAACGCGTTTCGCGTATCGTAAAATGCACACTAATACGGTCGCTCTGTAATTATATATTATTTATCTTATAATTAATCACATTTATTTCAAGTAAAATAGATAACAATGTTTTTGTTTTTTTACAATGAGAGAAAAGGGAGGCACACTATGGCAGGTTATATACTTGGTAACCTTCTTGAGGCTATGAGCTGAAGGTAGAACAATAACTATTGAGTAGATATTGTAGGTTAAAGTCAAACAAAAAAAAACTGATATGGTTTAATCTGTCATTGGCATTAACACAGTAGTTTTTAAAATGTAATATAGTTTAAATACCTGTTAATCGTGTCAGTGGTACCTTTTTTTGGAATAGGGTGGCAACGTTGTTCATTCTGCAGCTGAATGCACTGAATTGTTGACACCGTGTGAGTGTGGAGTTTTAGGTGGACTTTTGGAACAAATATATTTGTCAATTAAATTATATTGATAGGTAACTGGTGGCCTTCAGTGGTTGCTCAGCATATGGCTCTCCCCATAGGGTTAAAACTGACCATGGTACACGTTTAGATTTAAGTGGAGCCAAGTAGCCCCATATTGGTGGTACGATCACTGGGTCCAGGCTAATGGTTAGTGTAACCCAGGCTGCCTGTACATAGTAAGGCGTGGGGGACTTTTTTTAATGATCTTAATAGTGAAGTTGTCCTTTAAGCCATACAAAACCTCTAACCATTATACCCTGTTATACCCCATTATACCACAGTACCCTGTCAGTGTTATATGGTCTAATCCAACCCTAGTGAGTGCCAATTTTCTCTAGACTAGTGTTCCTCTACCTTTTCGATGTGGAGGAACCCTTGAAATAATTTTCATGTCCTCAGGGCTATAATTCCTATATACACAGCTCACAGTATATTAGTGTGGTGGTCCGTAGGAAGAATTTCGCTTATATTGCTTTCCACTGGGAATGTTGCCACCCCTACAGATAGCCAAAATGGTCATTGGTGTCAGATAAACTGACCTGAGAGGTACAATTTGCTAAAAGAACCTCTGTAGGACCTCATTGCTAAAAGAACCTCTGTAGGACCTTGGTTCAGAAACACTGATTTACTGTGTCAGGGTCCATTATTTTATTAGAAAACCTAAAACTGCTGTGTTAATGCTAGTGACAGATCGCAACTATGGGTACAATTTTAAGTTTGTCCCCAGTCCCACTTTAATGAACTAGGGCAACATTTAGGGTCAAAGACACAGTTTTGGTGCAGTGATAAGATGACCTAACGTGCACTCAAACTGCTACATGTGCACTTGGGGCGTATGTCCTTCAGCTTTAGCTCTACAAGGCTAGGTTCCATTAACGAACGTGGGCAAATGGGTACATTTTAGCATTTTGTTCCATAGAGATTGAATGCACAGGTCTAAATAAGTCTGGGTTCCTCACGACCCAATATATAGGCTTGTCTATGCTAAATCATTCTTCTTGATCATTCATCAAAGCCATGGTATAGCTAGTTGGACTTAGCTACATTCAACTGCACTTGGTTTGCAATATTGACAATGTGTCATCACTCATCCAAATGACTTCCTCAACGTGATCATTATCAGGAACATTTTTTGATCAAGGGGTAAGAGAGGAGCCATCTATGCCGAGTGAAACAACTGCCTTCCTAAAGTAGAAGGGACCTTTACCACCACCTGTCTTCCTTACATCATTCCCTTTTACCATCATCCAACTTCAATCACACATTGAGCTATAAAACACGAACAATGGGCAACTGTTCCTGATTTTATGGCACCATGGTGACTGGATAATTGAAATAGAACCTGGTGAGCTTTTACAAACTTTTACACCTTCTATTATGTTCTTGGACAATCTGACCTGACACATTCCATGAGGACTGAATAAGGGGACTGAGTTATCCATGTAGCCAATAACATTGGGGTATGTTCTTAATACTTATGAACTGAGTATGTATAAGCTGAGGACGATGAACTTGATACTTGATATGAACTGAGAATGTTGGATAAGCAACAGAACGTCTTCAACATTACAAAACAAGTCCAGTTGACCTTCATTAATTACTACTACCCCTATCTTCTCCTACCATGCAGGATAGAAGATTAGATGTGCATCTAAACCAACTATACATAAAATCCAACTTCACTGGGCTTCCTATTGTGCTGACATTCATAGCCATATGACCACTTCACCTTTCATCTATACTAATTTGCTGGTGAATGCTACCTTGCCTAATAACAGACAGGATAAGGGGCTACATTGAGGATGAATACTTACATGTGAACCTTTATGAATTGACACCTTTACAATTTAGAAAGCTCTGTAAGTCAAACCCCCTTTAACGATTCTATATTCATAGAGGTATGGGGAATATAGTTCAATAGTTTTAAATGAAGAACAATGTAGAACTGTAGCCAGGCTTTAGTCATTCAAATATTTATAGATTTTAAATGTAGAAATTGACATAGAAACAAGCCTCCACTGACCTCTGTAGCTGCAGCCACACTGAAATAATTAATCTTTAAAGTTTGCATTTGAGGCTTCTTAGCGTGACTTTCATTTTCTGTAGCTCTCAGCTTTCCAATCTCTCATGTAAACACAGTGCAAGTGCACAGGAAGAGGGAAGAGATCAATGTGCTGAGACCCCGCTTAAACAACTTTACTGCTTCTGATGTGACAATTGAGGATGAATTGCTTTACAGTGTCTGCAACTACAAAGGTCAGTGAGACATAATTGTAAATTTTCACTCCTTGTTAAGAATATTACATATTTAAATGTTATTTTCTTACCACTGTTCTATTGTAAGCTGCTTCCCTAAGTCAGTCAGGTGCCATCCTTATCCTTTATATATAAAAAAAGCAATATCTAGTCATATACTCCAAATATTTACAACAAATATTGGAGTTGTTACTGCACCTTCAGTTTCTCATTATTGGCAGGAATGATACCCACTTTGGGAAGTCTCACCCTATTTAGTGTTGGCAAATTGAGACCTTCCCACCAAAAACCTAGGTTTATCTAAATGTATTCTCTTAAGCCAATTTATTAAGGCAGTCCAAAGCTCCATACAATATCCACCATAAAGCAACTGGAATGCAATCAGAAGAGTGAAAATTAAATTCTAATAGTTGCTAAAGTTGTTCACATCTCTTTGCCTTATTTAAAGCTTACACTATAGAGCCAAAGGTTTGTGGACACCTGACCATTAGACCTCCAGGGACCTGTAGGACACCTCAACCAAGGACATTACTATGGAGCCCACCTCCCCTGCCATTTTAGCTTCCAGTCTTCCTGAAAAGCTTTGCTCAAAATTTTGTAAAATCTTTGGGATTTTGTACCCATAAAAATTGCATTTGTAAATGTTGAACAAAAAGACCTCCATTAGGGTTAAGGTTAAGACTCTTTGAAGGACACTCAGGTTCCTACACACCAAACATTACGAACCTCATCTTTTCTGAAGCTGGTGTGTGTGCAGTCATACTAGAATGGGTCTTCCCCAAGCTTTTGCTATAATTTGTTATTAAGTATGTTCTTTATTATTTTGTTTCAATACCGTATACTCAGCCTACTACTCATATAGATTGATAATGTTTTCAACTAATCCCCTGAGGAAGCCGCATGCAGAAATGCGTCGGGACAAGAAACATTTATTATGACCATCATTTAATATCTGGGGATTTAATTTGTTTAGTTAGTTGGTCTTTTACCCCATGAAATATGAATGGGACTGACTAATCATAACTATGTACTTGTTACTGACTGTTTTTGATGTATCAAACACTTTAACATCAATATAATTTGCTGCCCAAAAAACCCAGCTTCTTCTATTATTTTTCTGCTTGAAAAATTATTTTTGTATTCTACTTTTGCTACAAATGTTTAAAATTGCTCTGTCAGCTGTACTTTTCATTTGGAAACACCCAAACTCAATGATTTGGAGAGTTGTCCACATATCTTTGGCCACATAGTAAGTTAAAATTCCTGACGAAGACTAATGCAATATAGACAACTTTCCTCTGTCGCTTCTCAATCAAACATATTTAAAAGCTTATATAATATTGTGTAAACAACATGTATTATAGAATATTTTTTTTTCTGTTTTTAATTTTTGCTTTACAAACACACCCCTACAGCTCTTAAAGGGGGTTAAGGACATGACTCCCCAAAAAGGACCCCCACCAACAAGTTACCCTTCATTTACAAGATGAGGTAATAAGCGCAACGTCGTATGAAACAACTGAACTCTTGATACGGAGGTTTGAATTGTTGGTGAATCATGTGACACAGTATTCGGTAGTTAAAAATGTAAAAACGGTTCAGAAAAAGGCAAAAAAGTACTTTATCGGCATAAAGACATTACGTGACTGCCCGATGTTGGAAAGTTCAACACTGCAGACATAAAGCAAGTAATAATTCTTTTTTTTTCTTACTCCCAGAAAAATAGTAAACTTAAAAGCACAAATGTTTGTTTTTTTTTTTCCTCGTCTATAATGTCTTGTTACAAACTGATCTGATTTCCTATTTACAGTAGAAATAGTTTTTGGTGATCTATTGTCCCATGTCAGGAGTTAATGTCGAAACTCGAAGGCGTTTTATCGGGTTCTAAACGTTGACGTCAAGCGAGATACAGATCGTCTTTTTTTAACCTGCCCTTAAAATAGAACACGAAGAAGTCTTTGTTTAGGCCATAAAGTTACCATTTGGAGCTACACTGGACGCATTTGAAGTTCTGTTTTTGTTTCCAAGTCGGGTCATGTGGAAAGTTCAGGACTATTCCTCTACGGTGCAGCAGTTTTGTTTGACAAACAAGCTCAGAACATGGTGGACAAACTGATACTGTTCGCTGGTTTGAATCATTCCTCCCCTAGAAAGGAAAAAAAATATGAAACAAATTTACGCGGGAATTCGAGGGGATGAGAAAGAATTTGTCACCAATTGCTTTGGTGGGTGTCAAAACATATATTGGCTGGGAGACGATCATTGGGTAGTTACTCTTTGACTGATGGTTGTTAGCGGTAATTACATCCCAGCATTCTTACACATTCTGTATATTTGTACACAAAGGTACAACAAAATTTTAATAATCTCAATAAAACTAATCATAATAATTAAAGAGAGTTAAAATTATATACAAATAAGAGTACCAACAATCATAAAAGTATATGTACATATATGTGCAAAATCAAATGTAAAGATAAAAGTCACGAGTTCAAAGTATTGGTAAGCAACAAGTTGACCAAAAACATTCCAAAACAATATATAATTCAATGCATCAAAAGAAAAAGAGCTTGGCCTCTACTCACGTGTTTCATTTTTGTTAGAAAACTTCAGGAGTTTAGGGAGGCAACTTAAGGCACAAAACATCTAATGTAACAGCGTTCTATTAATGGACATTTGTCTTTTTATCACCTTCACTTTTTTTGCCCACCCTAAATTTGGCATAATGTTTTATTTTTAACAGAAGGAACTTTTAGGAACTGGGCCTACAACCTCACATTTGTTTTCAGGCTTGTGAATCCTTAAAAATAAAACTAATAGGACTAATAAGATTAGGACTAGGAAGATTATCATACCTGTCTAACCGTAGCTGGCAGGTGGTCCGCAGAATATCTACCACACCCTCGTTCTTCAGCTGCTTACACAGAATTGTGGTAGCGATAAAACAGCCGGTTCTTCCAATCCCTGCACTGCAAGACAAGAGTATGCCTGTTAGCTGAAACTGGTCATGTTGGGGGACAGTTGTGGTTGTGTTTGTCTAGTTTAATAGATCTAAGAGACTAGCATGGAGTGTCTTTTTTGTTATTGGTGCAAGAACAAACCAGATTGTTGGGTTGGTTATATACGCACAGCCAGAGCTCTTTTTATAAAACCGGGATTTGGACATTCTTTCAAAGATTGCCCAGTGGGAAACAATTACTGCCATTGAAACTCATGAACGTGGAAGATTTGTACGAGGGAATGTCTAATTCCCTGTTTTTTAAAAAGAGCCCCTAGAGTCCATTTTGTTATATATATTAGATGATGGCCAGTAGGACCTCATTTTGGCCACAATTGTTCTACACGTAGTGCTGGTAATGCTCCTTAAGCAATAAATTGATAGCATTGATCAGGTTCCCTACATTTGTTGTCTTCATTCTCATATTGCATCTTCATATTTCACCCCATCTAAGATGTTCAAGCTGTATACGCCAACTTCTGAACCTTTTGTCTACCAGATTCCGAGAATAAATTATGACGCTACAGGCTACAGCCAAATTGTAACCTTGTTTACCAGATTTTATCACTGGAGTTGCCCAAATTATGACCCCACCATATGCCAGTCTCAGGACCCCATCATGTGACATATTCTGACCCTGCCATCTTCCAAAATATGACTTCCATCATTTTGTTGATGCAGTTCAAGATTCTTTCCAATACTGGTGGTCTAGTGCTATATGGAACTTCATTTTCTGGGGTCTAGTATGGTTTTCTGATGATACTACCCATCTCTTTAAGGTCCTGGTGTTGTAAGATGGCCTTCTGCACAGCCAGGGTCAGTCAGGGCAAGTTCTAATGTTTGTGAAAAAGTTACCCCATCAGGTTTATACTCTTTAAACTCTAGAAACTCTTTAGCAGTGCAAAATACCCATTGCTTTCAGATAGAAGGGAACTTGAAGGATTATCCTATTGGGTCAGCTAGACCAGAGCTCTGCAACATGATATAGAGGGTGACAGCCAACTTCCTCAAGGCTCCAACATCAGGTGGCTGCAAAGAACGAAGGAGTGGTGGCGGGTTCCCTGGAAAGGTGAGTATCAGGGGGTTGGGATGAGGCTTCGGTAATTTATCCAAAAATGAAACATTAGAGGAAAGATGTTCAGTAGCTACAAACTCTTGTAGTTTCAGTTTAAGAGAACTAGTCCAACCAGTGCCTGTTCCATTACCAATGACCATACCTAAAGTGCAGCAAATATGGGTTTTCGTGCTCCACTGCACAAAGATGTAAACTATCTTGTTGCGTTGCCCACCCACAAAGGTAATGCATGTACCGTAATGCACCACAACAATACATGCAGCCTAAAGCTGTCTGAAGTTAGAACAAACTTTGTGGCCCAGAAAAATCCAATAACTGGATTATCTCCTGTATATTTCCAGTCCAGAGAAGTGATAAGATAATAAGAGACTTTACAACTAAGTGGCAATTGGGGCAAAGCTTATTAGGGCGTAATAATCTATATGATGCACAGAGCTGCAGCCATGGATGGAAAATGCTTTACCAAGCTGCTTAGAACACAGTTAGCCGCAGGCAATTTTGTACATCAAAGTAATAAAAACAGCCACAGATAATATCATCTATAATCACTTAAAATATGCATTTAAAGCCCAAATCGAGCCAAAATGTTGTTTCAGTTTTAGATAGAATGAATTTTACTAACTAAAATTTTTGTGTTCAAAAGTTTAAAAAATCTTCACCCACCTGCAGTGTACGATGATAGGTCCAAAGCCATTCTCCGCCTTCTGTCTCGTCTCCTCCACATCTTGCACCAGTATCAAGAGCGGTGGAGCCTGATCTGGAGTCTTCTGATCTGGCCACGAGGTGTACCAGAAATGCTTCAGGGTCCTCTCCTCCTCACCGCACTATGCCAATAGCAAGTAATAAAACTTTACAAAAATAACATATGTGACCTTACCGGTGTAACAATCCTTTCTCTTCCTGTATAGGTGTTCTTTTCTTTTTTTCTTAGATTGACATTAAAATAGAATGAGCGCCCCGTGGTGAAAACTATGTTTGTACACCAATGCAAAGTTTCAGTTGAAGTGCCTTCTAATTCCATCATGTGCCATTAATCAACTAAAGAGCATCTACTCGAATATGAGGGAGAAGCCCTGACCCTCAACAATGGGACACACCAATGTTGAGCGCATGTGGCCTGGTATGGTACAGGTAAGGAGCTGCACGCTTGGTTTGTTTAATTGGGAACCACACATGTCCCCATCACAACCCATACAGCATTTTCCCAACCATGCCATTTAAAGGATCTATTCATTTTCAATGTTACCTTGAAGCTGAATGAACAGATCCTCTGTCTCACTGAATGATAGAAACACTTTTTTGCATTGGTACATGTCCCAATGGCAGTGCCCATCTTTCCATGCATTTTTGGAATATTTATACTTTGCTCATTAACTTCTATGTATTTTGCCGAGATACTAACATTTCTAGATATTCCGAAATTCTACTAATTACTAATGTAAAGGCCATTTTAATCCAACGCTAATATCTGTGATTGATGATGGACTATACCATAGTGGTACCTTGCCTCCTCTCCTATTGTAACTAAACTAAAAAAAGGAATGGAGGAGCTTCGCTATGAGCAGAGATTAGCTGAACTGAATCTTTTCTCCCTTGAGACGTATAAAGGGGGATATGATCACCTGTATAAATATATAAATGGTCCATATGGAGAACTCTCTTAAGGTCATTACAAAGCACAAGGGGGCGCTCTTTGTGTCTGGAGGAAAAGAAGTTTAAGCTCCGGATAAGGAAGGGATTCTTCACAGTAAGATAATAACAGAGTCTGCTGATCCAGGGAACTTCCAATTGCCTCACAGAATCGGGAAGGAATTTTTTCCCTGGTAAAGCAAATTAAACCAGGTTTTTTTTGCCTTCCTCTGGATCAACTATGTTTATGGGGTTTTTATCTGGGATATGTTTATTTCCCTAGTGATTGAACTTGATGGGCTTATGTCGTTTTTAAACCTAACTATGTAACTCCATGTTTGACCAGCCAAGAGTGGAGGCTGTCAAGCAATCAAGCACTACCAAAAAAATTGGCACATACTTCCAGGTAAAGGGATAAGAAGAGTCCTCAACAACTTGAAGCCTACATGAAGTTTCCTCCTGTTCCTACTAGTGGACAATATGAGTGATGTGTTTGTACATACAACTAATTGTGATGCCATAAATAATAACTTGTTACATTGCCCTACAAAATTGGGGAAATTGCTGTTTCTAAAGACCTATTCAATGTTCTCACCTTTAAAGTCATGATTCTTAGCACGTAGTCATCCTCTGGAATGATGTCTTTCACTGTCACTTCTATTCCTTCATATGTAGCCTGCTTCTCCGGCCAGTATTCCGTACATTTCTAGAGGAAGGGAGCACAAATGGAAAACAACGGGTCAGTATCCATATTTTTCTGACGAGATAATATAATAGTTGCTTAACAGGACTCTAAAAAGACGTTTTAGCTGTTAATTTGCCTTTCTCTCTCTTCTGAAAGCAAAACTAAATCTTAGAGTTGCCTTTCCTGATCTTTTTAACATGGGGAAACCTTTGAAATGACTTTCAAGTCTTCACGGAACCCCTTCTAATAGTTACTATATCCACAGCTCACAGTATATTAGTATGGGGGTCAGTGGGAAGAATTCCTCTTACATTTGCTGGCCATTGGAAAGAATGTCACCCTTACGGATAGCCAAAATAACCATTAATGTTAGTTAATGTGACCTGTGAGGTACAAAGTGGTCATTACTCAATGAATTCCTAGCAACCTCTGGAGGAACCCTGGTTGAGAGACACTGACTTGGAGCATGAGATTACTGGGAAGAGAATACCATAAGCCCAACCAAGAGACCATCCCAACCAACATAACTATTCTGGGTCTGACTAAGAGGAATTCAATTTTTTTTCCCAGTTTAAATTTGTACCTTTTGAAGACTACAAATATAAAGTAGCAATGGACGAAGAAGGACACAATTCCACTATACAGCTCATGAGTTAGACCTTCATTGAGAACTCTGTACCCAGTTGAAGACCTTACATGCCAAGAAATATTGATCAGGCAGAGTAGGTCCAGAGGTAGGCAAGAAAACTGGTGTAAAGAGATAAAACATATCAGGAGAGGCTGTCAGTGCAGTTTTCCTGTATTGAAAAATTCTTCTTCTTACTGCATGAGTAAGATCGGGCCCCATTCATTCCAATGGGTAAGTCATACTCTTGGTGGCCTCCAGTGCTTCCTTTACAGCAGCGGGTTCTTTGAACTCTGGTCAGATCTCCAATTTGATAATGCCTGCATGGTTCTGGAGCCACCGGTCTGATGTTTTAGTTGTCTATTAAGGTGGTATTCCAGCCATCACTGTAAGGGGAGCATTCTTTCCACTGGTCACCGATTTAGGAAGTTGTTGATGCCCATTGACTCCCCCAACACTTTGGTTTTAGATCTAAAGATCTGAGATCTAAAAAATGTTTTCAGGGTTCTTCAGGAGTAAAAGGGTTAGGAAAGTCTGCTTTGGAGGATGTATAACCTATAAGAATAAATTTGGTCTCAGCGCAGAAGGAGCCTGTTGGAACTTGCTGGGGGGAAGAATAAAAGATTAGGAAGAACAGTAGCTATTCATGGGAAATTGAATAAAGAACAAATTCACAAGATGTAGTTGTCTTTTATTCAGCACAGCCTTGAGGAAAGAAAGGAATATAAGGGTGAAGGTTCAGGAGGACATAATTTTCAATTTGAATATGGATACATCAACTTAGACTTGGGGTAACCTCGGAATGTTTAGGGGTAACCTCAGAAAGTGGTATTTTAATAAACAAATAGTTGGACGCTTGGAACACAACCCTGTAGATGTCTCCTTTGGCCTCTTGGACTGTAAGGAGACTGTAAATTATAGAAACCTTTAATGTCATTTGGTGGTCTCACCCACAAGCCCATGTGAGATTTTCCTAGAATCTGATTTCTTTGATTTTGCTAATGTATTGAGTATAAACTATTTTTTATTACATAAAACCCAGTGGACATTTTAGGGTAAAGAATTGTAATATTCATAAAATGAAAAATAGGTGGAAAATTTGGGATTTTCAGAAGCATTTATAAAATAAGGCACCTCATTGACTTCTTCAATGTTGGTGATCATGACAATAATGGGGGAATGTTCCTGCCAGACCATCTTCCAGAAATCTCCAACGGTGTTCACTGTGGGTCCCTGAGTGGCAATGTAAACTTTCTCCTCTTCACCGTAACCCTGTGTAATAGAACCATCAGGAAAATTGTCTGTTGCAGTAATGGTCAAGTACTAAGAGCCAGTAAGCTCTAAGCTAAAGCTGAAGCATGCAATAACACTTATCACCAGCAGGTGGAACAAGAAATCATCTTAACAGCATTATTCAGAACTCAATGCAAACTGCTAAATACAAATTCAAAATGCATGTATATGACCTGACATACCCAGCAGGGTAGAAGATACCCCTTACAGGCCTTGTTCCTCCCCCAGACAGCGAATGGACAATGAGTCGAAACAAACTAATGAAGTAATCTATCTGCCAGTTTTCTGCTCATGCTTGCGTGTCAGCACATGGGCATTATATTTTAAATGATTGGCTTCTTATTTTCTTTTTTTGGATGCTGCTGACGTTATGTCGGTGGAAGTACAATCTAATGCAGAAATTGCTCGAATCACTACTGGCACTATTCGGAGGGATGAATAAGAGATACCGCAGTACTAAATACTGATAAGGAGCACGTCACATGCAGCTACTCCCTAGAGTATATCACAACATAGTGAAATACACCAACAACTAACTATATCAGCTTCATAGCTTACATTTTGGACTAACTAATTGCCTTGAGAGACCTACCAAAGAGATTCTGACATATCAAACTCTTAAATCCCCTGAGGAAGCCCTTATTGGGCGAAATGCGTTGGGAATGACTTATTTTCCTTCTCCTTTCTTTTATCTGAGCTCTGCAAAAGGCTGATACCAAGTTAACATCAATCTGCATGTTAAAAATACACTTTCTGATTTAATAATAATGCAGAGCTGCAATAACTTCCTTTTTAAATCTATCAGTTAAATTTATATAATTATTGGTTACTTTTCTGATCCACATTGTCATTCTTCATACAGTATCTGCAAACCGCTACCAGTTGGTCAATCAAGTCTGCAATTATAAACTGACCTCTCTCAGGACCTCTATCAAGCCATGGCAGCTGATTTTAGAAAACATAAAGTTGAAGTTAATTCTGCTTATATTTCCCCTCCAATCTCATCAACATGCCGGCTTTTGGGAAGAGTTATGCGAATATCAAATTGCTTTGATGAATAAATGTTATATCAATGGATGAATGGGCTAGGGGGGTAAAATATATACAGAATACCATTTTGCTTGAATTTGCACCTGAACATATCAATGTATGAAAGATTCTCTGAATTGTACTTACTCGAATATAATTGGCATTAATGTATGAACTCAGAGGGTCATCCTCTTGGTCTGGTGATGTAAGGCACACTCTGGTTTGTGGATCTGCAAAAGGTAAAGCAAACATTACAATGGTGAAGTTTTCAGGACTGACAACAGCGTGGAGCTGCTTTTAGATCCCGCTATATAAATGGAGTCTGTATGTAATTGCTTGGCTACACTCTTGTTTTAGTTTTGCAAATTAAAGGTATATCCCCCAAACTGTTGTCTATGTTTTAGGAAACCCAGAATGAATTGATGAACCCAAAGTCAGGACATTTCATGTTTACATTTGTCACCAGAACAGATCCCGTTGGAAGCTTTCCATTCCATTCCTATGTTAATAACAACTGTAAAACTTTAGATTTCTTTCCCTTATTTTTTGTCTAGTCTCCTGATCAAACAAATATTTTGATAATGCCTGCATGGTTCTGGAGCCACCGGTGTGACTTTAATGATGTTTTAGTTGTCTATTAAGGTGGTATTCCAGCCATCACTGTATGGGAGCATTCTTTCCACTGGTCACCGATTTAGGAAGTTGTTGATGCCCATTGACTCTGCCAACACTTTGGTTTTAGATCTAAAGATCTGAGATCTAACTTTTTGTCTATTGACAATGGTCTCCTGATCAAACAAATAGGGTATGGGAAGTGGGCAGTAAAACCTATAAGTGGAAATGGATGAGAGCTTCACAAGCTTAATATTAATTATTATTATTATTATTATTATTATTAATAATGATTATTTCTGTCCAAAAAGTTTATCTTTTTATATATGTGGTCATTTTCATATTTTCTCCTCCTTCCAGCAGAAAAGTGTTCCAACAGCTATAAACCCTCTCTACTCCCCAGAGCCATCTCACTTTTTCTCCTTGGTCCAGTGGTGAAAGTTCTTTATGGGCAGAACAACAAATCAATTGGCCTGATTTATTAAAGCTAAAGGCTGGAGAGGATACATTTTGATCAGTAAAGCTTGGTGATCCATCAAACCTGGAATGGATTTCTTAAAAGTAATTTGCTATTTTTTAACAAATGTTTTCAATCCTGTACCAGATCCATTCCAGGTTTGCTGGATCACCCAGCTTCACTGATGGAAGTGTATAATCTCCAGCCTCGGAGAGATTTATTAAATCAGGCCCAATGTGTCCATATTCTGTAAGCCTTTTCCATCTGTATGCTTGCTGCCATTGTGGAGGCTCACATAAATCTAAGCTTGGGCATTGCTGGAGGAAAAAGAGGTAGCTCTGTATATCAAAGATTGCAGGAAAATGTACATATATGGGATTTTGTAAAACTAATAAAGTGGGGGGGCTTTAATGTTTTCCTTTTTTTTAGCTGGAATTCCACATTATTTTATTCTTGCAAAAGTTTATACATGATGCACACAGAATTTTATTTACTTTGTTTTAAGCCTTGATGAAGCCCCTGAAACGTGTTGGCATTTCATTACCAATCTACCAATAGACTGGAATGGTAACACAGAGCAGAAATATTTATCCAAAAGCACCTTGTTTAAGCGCCCACCAACTGACTCTTTCCCTGTGTCCAAAATTGGCAAAAAGGTAATTTTGGCAGCCCCATGTACAATTACAATCTAAAAATCTTAATAGACAGAAAGCTTTTAAATATTTCTAAGAAACTGACCATATATATATATTGTATGCAAATTACTGACTGTGTATTACAATTTTTTCTATGATACAGCTATACTCTGAAATTTCACTTTATATAAAAGGGTAGACAACCTTTTTATGTAAAATAACATTTTCTGTTGCTTGTTTTTTTTTTTAAATGCAATACCCTTTTTTAAAAAAAATAAATTGGAGTGCAATGGAGTGCAGGAGTATCCTCCTGGGATACCTACATCACGCATTCCGGGAGTCTCTTGGGTGCTCCTTTGGGCATGCGCAGAAGGAGCCTTTTCATGCAAAAAGAAAAATTTGCCGATCTCATGCTTGTGCAGTAAGATCGTCAAGTTTTTTTCCCAACCTACGTCACCTGATCTCGTACCTGTGTCAGGTGATGTAGGAAGATGAACCAGGTAGAAAAGGCAAAGATGGCGCTGCCTGGCGCGCCGGCTCGGGGACAGATGCCGGAACGATGGAAGACGATTGAAGGTAAGTGTTTTTTTTTGTTTTAGGCACTTTTCAGTTTAGTTCCTCTAAGTTCTAGTAGTGATCCAGTTCATTACTAGCAAAAGTTATGATTAAGTTTTAATTTCCCCAAAATTTTGGCAAATAACTGTCACTGCTTTAGTAAAGCACATTAATTTGAAGTGGGAAGGTAAAACTGAGTTGGTTTTAGTGCTTTTTTTAATGGTCCATGGGGATTTAGAGGGCTCCTCAAGGTTCTTTTATTTTTATCTTCTTTTTATCCTGGGTCTGTTTTTACACCGTCATGTTGTTTATTTTTTATCATATAATTTTATGTGCTTTTTTGTTTTTTTGCAGAAAGATTCCCTCCCCCATCAAAAATGATTGTTACTTTCCAATTATAAAATAGAATAACTAGATTTTTAAAGCCAATTTTTTCTAAGCAGCTCAACGTAAAGTTTTTACCTTTTACAAATTGGTAACTTTGCGGAAAAATTGATTTTCCCTAATTACTTTGTTCGCCCCTAGCAATCTCTGATAATTTTGTAACACATTTGTTAGCTGGTCAGAACTTACTTGGGAGTATGGTTTTGTATCTGTTTTTTCGTACTAAACCGAGAATTTCATATTCCTTTGGATCAACGAAGTTCATTGGGATCTCCTGCGAAATGACAGAATGTTAGAAATGAAAATTAAATCAACATTTTGAAATTCATTGCCAGAAAATACACCAGCGGAATTTTTTCAAATCTCTAAAACTGAACCCAGCCAAAAAGTTCATAGACTTACAGCAAGCATCTATTCTTTTCCATCAGCCTGTCTGTCAAAGAGACACATTTCACAGCAGAAGGTAATTAATATTCACACATAAAACTCCACACGTAAAATCTCAAGATACAAAAATCGTGACACTCGAAGCTGCCCTGATGTCCTGTGATTTTAATGAGTTATGGAAGACATATGGGGGATTCAGAAGAATGGGTGAGGGTGGGGGAGGAATGAGAAAAGAGGAAGGCTGAAGGAAGAAGAAGAAGGGTAATGAAATTAGGGAGGGTGGGTAGAGGTACGGGCAGAGGAGGGTGAGGGAAGAATGAGTGAGGAATAAAGGAGAGGGTATAGAAAAGGGATAGGGGAGGGCTGAGGAAAGGAGGAGGAAGGGTAAAGAAAATTAGGGAAAGAGGATAGAAGTATAGGCAAAAGAGGGTGGGGGATGAATGAGTGAGGAACAAGGAGGAGGGGATAGAGAAATAATTGGGGAGGGCTGAGGAAAGGAGGAAGAAGGGTAAAGGAATCAGGGAGGGTAGGTAGAGGTAGGGGCAGAGGAAGGTGGGGGATGAATGAGTGAGGAACAAAGGAGAGGGGATAGAAAAGGAAGAAGGGAGGGCTGAGGAAAGGAGGAAGAAGGGTAACAAAATTAGGAGAGTGGTTAGAGGTGCATGCAGAGGAAGGTGGGGGGAAAAATGAGTGAGGAACAAAGGAGAGGGGATAGGAAATGATTAGGGGTGGACTGAAAAATGGACGAAGAAGTAAAAAAAGGAGGGAGGGTAGGTAGAGGTGCAGAGGGGGCTGGGGGAAGAATGAGTGAGGAACAAAGGATGAAGTGGATAGGAAAGTAATAGGGGAGGGCTGAGGGAAGGAGGAAGAAGGGTAACAAAATTAGGGAAGGTGGTTAGAGGTACAGGAAAAGGAATGTGGGGGAAGAATGGTGGATAAGGAAGGAGGTAAAAGACACGAAAGGTTAGGGAGATGATTGGGAAGAGGAATGCAGAGAAGTGGTGAAGAATGAGGGGAAATCAGAAGGGAGGGGAGAGGAGAGCGAGGACAAAAGAACGTGAGAAAGGGATGAAAAGGGGCAAAAGGAATGGGGCAGAGACCAAATCAAACGTGGGGAGGACCTATGGGGAAGGTAGAAGGCCAGAGAAGAGAAGGGCAAGAAAGAGGAGAGACGAGTTCAAAAAAATGGAGATAAGTAGGGAATATAATAACACAGGAAAAAGCAGTGGAGGGTAGAGGAAGGACAGAGAAAAGTTGAAGGAGGTGAAAGGGAGAAAAAGGGAGCAGAGGGGGAAAGATGGGAAGGGGAGGAATGAAATAAAGGCGGGGGTGGAGAAAGGTTGATGGAGGGGAGAGCAGAAAAAGAAGAGATGAGTGAATAAAAGAAAGGATTGTTACGGGAGGTGGAGAGTGGACGCATATACAATATAGTTAGGCATGTTACATTAACTGACTTACAAAGAATTCCTTCTGAAGGGTAAAAGAGTCCAGGGCTTTCTCGTGCAGTTCCTCGGGGGTGAGGATGCTGCCTGCTGTTTGGAGATATTCCTGGGTAGATTGGTCCCTTGGTGACATAATATGTCCATAGGGCTCTGTGCATCCAGGTGTGCACATGTCTAAGGTCAGAGACACGTTGGAGCCACGCCTGTGAAATACACAGATATGAGGACCCAAAAACCTCCGTCATATATTATCCATTATTATAAACATTATGAATATAACATTGTACATAAAATACTAAAAGCAACATACACTTTTACTCTATGAGCTGTTACCATATGTAATCAGCAATTTTAGGGTAAAAGTCTCCTCCTTGATCTGAACCAGAATATTATTTCTGGTATACTCCAAATATATTTTGTTACACAAATCTGAAATATCTTATTCAGGCCTATAACAATGTATCACCTTATTATAATTATGATTTCACCTTTCTTGGAGGCCCACTGGTTTCACGGTGAGGGTGCCCTGATCTGTGTCCCCCCTAATATCCATCAGACAATCGAAAACTGGGGTGTCCGGGACGGGCTCAAAATCCATGAAATCTTCTACTTTGTCATCCGTCCACTCGGAGTAAGTGAAGGACGGTTGTCGGCTGACAGATTGACGGCGATCGTCCGACAGGACCGGTTCAGTGTGCGACTTCAGGTACCAAACCTGCAATTACAAAACAATCTCTTAGAACATAAAAACACCCTCATAATGACCCCTTTGTTAGCAGGCAGAATGGTGATTGTTGATATGTTTGTGGATGCGGCAGGAAGAGTCTTTGGCCCAGAACAAGCAGTGTTTTCCCGTGTGTTCACATTTCTATTGTCTGCCTGTGTTTTAGCCTTGTAGGCTCTGACATGGTTTTCAGTTCGTGAAAGCGTTTGCAGTGGAACAGTGTGGAAACAGTCAGTGCTCGGTATTATGACACGGTAATGTCAAGTCCTTTTGTTGGGAGAGAAAGAGTATGAGAGCATGTGACATGGAGAGAGAGAGAGAGGGAGAGAGAGAGAGAGAG
>NC_092866.1:60719640-60728084 GCF_032062135.1 Pyxicephalus adspersus | reverse complement strand
GAGAGAGAGGGAGAGAGAGAGAGGGAGAGAGAGAGGGATAGAGAGAGAGACAGAGAGACAGGGAGAGAGGAGAGAGAGAGGGAGAAAGAGAGAGAGAGAGGGAGAGAGGGGGAGAGAGAGAGTAAGAGGGAGGGAGAGTGAGAGAGAGAGAGAGCGGAGTGATGGAGTGAGGGTGAAATAAAGGAAGGGGGGGTTTGAGACTAAAAGAATGGGAGATTGAGAAGGAGAGAGGGGTAATTCTAGGACAATAGATGTTGGCATTAAGTTTAACCATACATAATACCACTACACTTTTCACAATTTTAGAGTGTCTGTGGGAATTTGTGGCCATTCAGGTATAAAAGCATTTGTCAGGTCAGGTGCTGATGTTGGGGGAGAAGACATGGCTCACAATCAGCAATGCCAATAGAGTTCAGTTGGGTGAAGGTTATGGCTTAATTATAATTATAAGTTCTTCCACACCAAAATTGTCAGGCGCTATGAAGTTGATTTACTAAAGATGTATGAGCTGTTCACTTGGCAAAGTTATTAGGATGAAGTTATGCCGACTTCAACCATCAAAATTTTTCCCTCAATTTTCTTTGTAGCTAATTGGATATTCAAAGTGAACACAACTTAACCACATTCACTAAGCCAAGCCAACTCTAAATTTTTAATGTCAATATAGAGTTGGCTTTGTACAAGATCAAGGACCCTCCAATGGATCTCACCTGGGGGGGGGGGGGAGTCCTCATACTTTTGACTATATAGTGTAGGCAACTATAGATATGGATGTTGCCCATTAATGGTTTGTAAAAGACAGCCATTCTCAACTAGGGTTCCTCCAGAAATTATGACGGGTTTCCTGAGAAATGGCAGACTGACCTTCTATCTGCTTAGTTTTGGGGTTGATATCTCCTGGCAGAGCAATGGTATGCTAACAAGGTTCTTTTTGGATGTCTGTAAGGGTGGCATTTTTGTTGACCTCCAATGCATAGGAGCCTGTGAGTTCTTATGAGCCAATATTATTCCCTTTGTTTTAAATTTTGAGGTTTTTAGCAGGAGTTCCCTAAGACCTAACCAAGGGTTCTTGGGTTGAGAAAGGTAAATGGATAAAAAATATTTGGTCATTAAGTCAACTTTTCAATGTCTGAATTCTATATTGATATTAATGGCAGAATAAGTGGTGGTGTATTTTGGGTATGTCCTATTCTGGAACATCTTGGCACTAGGATGAGAGGACCCAAGCATAACTACAGCTCCATCATGGCTCACCATGGTACCGATGAGCGCTGCAACAAAGAAGATGATCACCAAGACAAAGCCGGACATCTCGATTTTCCAGAATCCATTTTGCAAGGTTGTAAGGTCCTAAAACAGAAATACATTTAAATCAAGATTCAATCTCCATGTGCTCAGAACCTCCCAATGGTTACTTACGGGAAGTCTCCATGTTGGAATGACACTTATGTAGCATCTTCTAGTGATTTAGAGAGGGAACTGTCAGGTATTGAGACCTTGTGTATGTATCTTTAAAGGATAAGAGTACTTGCTTAGTGTTAAGATTTCATAGGATTCACCCAACTTTTACCCCAAATTGACACATTAGATTTGATTATTTATGTGTAAATCAACTTTGACCCCCAATAAAATCTAGTCTCAAAATTGTCTGTGTTTTCTAGCTCACCACATCGGAGAAATAATTCATTTTCTGTACACATAAAAGCACAACATTAGCCTCTTTGATCATTTTCAGTCGCTGATATAAACTGGAGAGCTGTGTAACATAATACATTTAGGATAATTGAAGCTGACCTGGATAACGTATTACCTAGGGCGAGAGGTGGACGACTCCACGCAAATGACATTAATCAGCCGTCGCCAGTCAGGATCTGATCTTATTTAAATCTTGGGTTGCCTTAGAGGCTCCAGATGGTCTATGTGTAAATCTCATTTAGAATCTACTGGAAAATAATAATGCTTTTCTATCCCCCATCAACCCCCCTAACCCATATTGCACCATGAAAACTTTCAGCCACTGCTAATGGTGGCGTAGTATTACGTAGCTGTAAGTGAATTAGATTTTAGGAGAGCTGTTTGGTTTTAATACGCTCAGTTATGCTCACATGCATCATGGTCATTGGGCTAACTTCCCAATAGTCTGGACTGAATTACATTGTACCTTTGCAGACACAAAGTCATAGTAGAGCATATTGCAGCACAAGGGAGATTTATCTGGATGGAAAGGGAAACTTCACTTTTAAAGGATTTAGGACAGTCATTGCCCTAACAAGTGTCAGTGTAGGGATGTGTGGTATAGTCTATATTTCCACTTTTATTATGGACCTATTACTTAGAAAATTATTTAAAAGCTGCAGTGTCCCCTTTTTGCCACTAGATGTCCTCAGTCCCACTAGGTTAAATCTCAGCTGGCATCCTACATTTCAATTGCTCCCAGACCAGACTGTCCCCTAGGGCGGCGCCATCAAGCAGTCTGGGCTCAGAGGATTACACAGTGCTGGAAGCAGCTGAATTTTGCAGCAGTACTAGCCACAACCTGAGTAGAAAAGCCCTGTCCTCTGCCAGCATGCTACAAGAAAACCCTCCTTGCTCTTTCTGTGAAAGTGTTGGTCTCTCTGCACTTGTATGACATACCTCCTTGCTAAACTAGAGTCCAGATTGTTTTACTATTCTATATTTTTTATGATATACTATGTCATTTGTTATACTTACAGGTTTGCTATTGGTCTTTGTGCAATGAAGACTCACCAGTATCTGCGAGAGAACAAGGAGGCAGATACTACCCCCGATGGTCAATATGTTCCAGAGTGCGGCCCAGCTGTACTGCCCATCGCCTGCCACATCCTGGGAATGCTCCATCATGGCCTGCAGGGTATGTTGTTCATCTGCCTCATCCACGGAGCCCATGTCTGCTGGGGAGGTCCTGTCATGGATAGACCTGATAAAGACCAAATATAAAGGGAAAGTGTCAGATAGAACCACATAGGGGGGCACATGATTGGCACCCCAATATATTAGGGCAGAACACCTGCCTTGTAGTGTTCTGCAACACATGGCAATGTACATGTGTTCATTACAATGGCCATGTGCTTTTTTCAGACACATTAAAAAAGGATTGGGCTGCCTTAATGCAAGACACAAGATAAAGGATTCAGCTGCTTTAAAGCATTGCACATTATAAAGGATTGAGCTGCCATAACACAAAGCACTTTATAAAGGATTGGGCTGCTTGAATGCAAGACACATGATATATGATTGGGCTGCCTTAGAGCAATGCACATTAAAAAGGATTAGGCTGCCTTAACACAACACACATTAAAAGGAATGACCTGCCTTAACACAAAGCACACTATCAAGCAGACTTTTTAATAGTTTTTAACATTGGGGAACCCTTGAAATAACTTCATGTCTTCAGGCAACCCCTTCTATAATTCCTATATCCACAGCTCACAGTATACTAGTGTGATGGTCAGAATGTCTCTTACATTACTATAAATGATTGGGCTGCCTTAAAGCAATGAACAATATAATGGATTATGCTGCCCTAATAAAATGCATTATAAAGGATTGGGTTGCTTTAACACAACAAGCAAGAGAAAAGAATTGGGGTGCCTTATGGCAATGTACTTAACCCATGACATAATGCAGAGAAATAAGTGGGTCCTTAGGATGATCTCAGTATTTAGTCTGGGTGTCAAATTCAATGAAAAAAAATGTGAAGTTGACAAAGGATTAGAGCATAAAGGATTACAGCATAAAACATCATCATCACATATTGAGGGACAACATTCCGACCCCTTATACCCCGGCATTGTCTTAATGAAGCCTACAAGTAGCTATGCTGACCCACATTGCACATGCATGGTCCACTCTTGTCACCATTAGGGAATCGACCCTAAGTAATGCCATGCCGCCATTGCTGGAGTTTTCATGGAGAGAAAGTTGCCAACATATAACGCAGTGCAGTACAATAAATAGAGCTTGAATACCTACACATATGTCAAAAATGACCCCACCCCCTCCTTATCTTCCTCCTTCCCCTGTGATTTCAATAGTCCCTTCATCTTTACCTTTTTTCCTGGTCACATGATTGCCCCCATGGCAGCATTGTGCAGTCTTCAATCCTGCAGCATTACGTTTTGACGTCAGCGCAGCTCTGCAGTACTATGAGCCAAGGTCAAGGTATTGACACGCCCCTAGTGGGCGGGTCCATGACAGCCAGAGCTTACATTAGGTCGCTTGAGCAATGCTGGCTGTCATCCATCCAATGGCTTCTGTGTGGGGGGCTCTGGAGACAAGGTGACTATTGCAGCTAAGAAAATTAGTTAAAAAATGTTTTAAATGAACGTTTAAAAAAAATTGCTGTAGTGGTGTTGAGTTAAGTCCATCCTGTGGGGTCCTAAAAGCTAATATAGTACACAGAAGGTGAATCCCTTGCAATAGGAAGTTGGAGGCATGAACGGAAAGGTGGAAATAAATGTTCTTTTCCTGTGTTTAGGCCGATGCTCACATAGCAGTGACTATTCACAGTGTGCACACATTAGGCAGGAGATGCTTCTCTCTGTGCCTCTGCACGGTGACTCATAAGAATATATTTGAATTCTGGACATGTGCGCAGTCTGCGTGGGGAAGATGGAGTGTGGGCTGGAGAATTGTGTGTAACTGCATCCAACCACTGAAATCTACGCTGCTCCTAATAATGTATGCATGCTTTCTTCTCCCCGTACAGCAGGACCGGATCTGCATCACTGGAGTCTGGAGGTTCGGAAATGTTGGCACCATATGCCCCCCCACACACGCCACCCCATCCTCCGCCAAAAAAGCTGCTTCCGCAGGAAGATTAAAAGGCTTTCTAACTTTCTGAGATGAATAGGAGAGACTTTATAGAACCATATGGGCAGGAGACATAGCCCTGCCACACTATAAAAAAACTACCCACCGGAGCTTAAAGATCGAAAACCACATTCATTCCCATTCACACACTTATAAATTAGTAATATAGTTGTTAAGAATGTGTTCTTGCTTCAAAAAAGTCTTGGTTTATGCAGTTATTCTGCATAGAGGCTGATGTAGTTTTAATTATTTCTGCCCGAACACTAGAGGGCAGCATAGCTACTGTAATGGCAGTTTTCTGCCTATAGGTGACTACTATGTCACATGATTCCTTGTATTGTGTCTTAGGAATGTGGGGGGGTTTCATTTGTAGTCTCAGCTCTCTACAATACAATGGGCTGGCTACAAAGGAATGAGAGGAGCAGAAAAGGTGAGCTTTGAGTTACAGGGTAATAGTACGCTGACTCCTGGGGTTAAAGGACAATGGTAGGCTGACTCTTGGGGTTATAGGACAATGGTAGGCTGACTCTTGGGGGTATAGGACAATAGTAGTCTAACTTTTGGGGTTACAGGACAATTGTATGATGACTCTTGGGGTTACAGGACAAAAGTAGGTTGATTTATGGGGTTATAGGACAATGGTAGGTTGACTTATGGGGTTATAGGACAATAGTAGAATGACTATTGGGGGTATAAGACAATAGTAGTCTAACTCTTGGGGTTACAGGACAATTGTATGCTGACTCTTGGGGTTACAGGACAATGGTAGGATGGCTTATGGGGTTACAGGACAATAGTAGGTTGACTTATGGGGTTATAGGACAATGGTAGGCTGACTCTTGGGGGTATAGGACAATTGTAGGATGGCTTATGGGGTTACAGGACAATGGTGGGCTGATGCATGGGGTTCCTAATGCTTGGGTACTCCCATGATTGAGTTCTCAGAATTATGTTATAGTAACACCTGGGGTACCAGAACAATAGCACACATGGTACTTGGGGTTCTCAGAAAAATGGTACACAGACACTTTGGATCCCAGGACAATGGTAAACCAATCAATTCTTTATTCTCAATGGTTCTCCAACATTTGTATTCTCAAAATAATGATACACCAACACCTGAGGTTCCAGGACAATGGTACACCAACATCTGGGGTTCTCAGAACAATGGGCACCAATAGTTGGCATCACAAAAACAATAGTACACTAACACACTGGGTTTAAGAATGATGGTACACTAACAATTGGGTCCTCAGAAAATTGGTACACCAACATATGGGGTTCTTAGAACAAGGGTATAAAAACACCTAAGTTGTTTTCAGAACAATGGGAATTAAAACTTGGTATCACAAAAACAATGGCCCACTAACATTTAGGGTACCAGAATGATGATACACTAACTTTTGGGGTTCTCATAACTAAAGTTCAATGATACTTAGGCTCTCAGAACAATGGCACACAAACACTTGGGGTCCCAGAATAATGGTATATTACAAGATGGGTTTTGTGTACAATGGTACATTAACACTTGGGGTTTTCAGAACAATGATACACAGACACATTAGATCTCGGGACAATGGTACCCCAATATTTGTGTTTTCAAATTATTGGCACCCATTGAGGTTCCAGGACAGTGGTACTTGAACACTTGTGTTCTCAGAACAATAGACACCAAAACTTGGTATTTCAAAACAATTGTATACCAATACATAGGGTACCAGCCAATCTCACATTTGGATTCTCAGTATAGAACACTGGTACTTAGAACAATGGAGCACCAACACTTGGGTTCTTAGAACAATAGTATTAGGGCCCCAGAGGTCCCAGATCAATAGTACACAGACACTTGGGTTCTCAAAACAATGGTACCCCAACGTTTGAGTTAGGGTACCATTGAACAGTACAATGGTATACTAACAGTTTGGGCTCTCAGAGCAATGGTACCCCAACATGTGTTCCTATTCAGATTTGGGCTATTTTTTAAGTTGACCTGAATACTAAACACTTAGTTTGGTTCTGTAAGAACAATACAACAGCACTGAGCTAACTCCGGGATCCATTTCCTTATAACCACCAACCAATAGGAACGCTGACTGCTACTTACCTTAACAATGGACTTGTTGCCTAAGTTGGCTGAATAGACCTCAAACTAAACTTAGCTATACTCAAGCAACATTATATCAGCCCTAGGGGTCCTAGAACAATGGTACGCCAACACTTGGGGTCCCAAAACAATGGTTTGCAAACAGACAACATAGGCTGACAAAAAAAGTTTTATGTTCTGATATGATTACAGGAAACACCTTAACATAAGCCAAAAACTGCCTGCCAGAATGAACACATCTCTACTGTGAAGCATGGTGGTATCAGCAAAATGCTGAGCAGTCACTAAAAGTTGAAATGAACATAGCAAAATAAAGCTAAAAGAGATTGAAATAAACCTAAACCAAGGCAGTTTTTTTTTTCCTATCATGCATTGTCTACATCCATTTAAATGTAACTTCTAAGGGGAATTGAAATTCCTATTGCAGGGGATGCCTAAAACTTTCTTTGGATCCAGCTCAGACTTCTGGGAAAATCAGCCAATCACGTGAGAAGAAATGACATTTTTGGGGGATTCAATAAACCAATGGTGAACAGATTGCTGGCATGGTTCCATCTTGAATTAAATTTGGTGAGGTTGTGGTCACCGCTTCCTGATGTCCATGTAGAGTACCAGCCAATCATCTGTGTCTGCTCATAGGGATTAAATAGGGGCAATTGTGAGCAGTTCAGTGCTGCCCCCTGTCAAATAAAAAAAACAGAATAGTATTTAGGGTGACCTGGTGGCTGACAAGGGAACACCAGTTCCCCCTGCATATCTATATTGTAGTCTAGGGCAGTGATTCTCAAAATTATTATTTATTTACCGCAAAATATAGATGAGCCTTTGTTCGTCTATTCCAGCAATGTATAGTGACAGCCAGAACAAATAAATGCTCTTCCACTAGATGGCAGCAGGTAGCTAATTAACCTGTGTAACTGACATTTTTGTTTGGCGGTGTACCTTGGAATTTTTCCAATGGAAAATATCTGCCATGACTACTTAAAAACCAACGACATTCAATGTGTCACTGTCTGTATTAGTCTGTCATTTGCAACCCCTATTTAATGTACAGCACTACGTAATATGTTGGCGCTATATAAATCCTGTTTATTAATAATAATAATAATAATAATAATAATAATAATTCACGTCAATAATTCCTATAACATTTCCAAACAACATTGTCCATCTGTAAACTATTTGCACCCCTTACTGGTTGCAGGTTATTGAGGGCAGGAGCAAAATACCCCGCACTCCTTAGAAGGATCCTACTGCTCCCAGGCGCACCGCTTTGGGAATGAGACCAATCTGGCAGACCCCCGGTTTTCTGAAACTCTGCGGCCACTTTCTCCACCAGTACTTGTGACAGTGAATTTTTTTTTTTTAGGGGGTTGCGTTGTCATTAATGCTACTTATTGGTATCTTATAGGTTTTTTCTCTTTACCTGCTTTATTAAAATCTCTCATTTTCTTTTATTCTATAAGCGAACCCATCTACATCCTCACATTTATCCCAGCACAACCCC
>NC_092866.1:60714099-60719209 GCF_032062135.1 Pyxicephalus adspersus | reverse complement strand
TGGAATCATTACAAAGCACAAGGGGGCGCTCTTTGCGTCTGGAGAAAAAGAAGTTTAAGCTCCGGATAAGGAAGAGATTCTTCACTGTAAGGTCTGTGAAAAGGTGGAATCGGCTCCCTCAGGAAGAAGTTTCAGCAAGTTCTATAGATTGCTTTAAGAAAAAGCTGGATGCTTTCTAGAAGCACAGAATATAATTGAGGATTAAAACTTTAAAGTAAAGATAACAGAGACTGCTGATCCAGGGAACATCTGATTGTCTCATGGAATCAGGAAGGAATTATTTTACCCTTGTACCAGGGTTTTTTTTTGCCGTCCTCTGGATTAACTATGTCCATAGAGTTTTATATCTGGGATATGTTTATTTCCCCAGGGGTTGCACTTGATGGACTTATGTCTTTTTTAACCTAACTAACTATGTAATTATGTGTTCTGATCCTCAGCCTTTAAAACAGAACTAAAGTTCCACTGTGACCTGGCATGGCTTTCTAAGGTAAGCATTCTTTCCTGCCTGATTTTTTCGAGGAACTATCGAAATTGCTAAGCTGCAGGGTACTTTTTGGCAGGTAAGTCCTCCACAATATGCCTTTATGCTCCATCTACTTGCTGATTATGGTGATAACCTCCGGGGGACACAATTGAACTAGCAGTTTAGTTCCACTATATACTCGAAAATAAACCAATCTGAATATAAAGTAAGGTACCTTTTATTTGAGAATACAGGAAAACTTTTATTGATTATAAACCTAGGGCACAAAATGCGACCGTCATTGTTTACATTCAAAATATTTAGAAATGCCAAAAAAAGACCCTGAATAAATACATGCTATGTATTTTAAAAAAACATTTTAAAAAAGAAAATATTGAAATCACATGGGCTCGATCTGTTTATTCTTTTCACAACTTAAAGTATTTTGTACTTTTGAGTTAGTTATGATGGGTCTCTTGTTGTTAAATGATCTTTGGTGCATTATTGTTTGCCACCAGTAGATAGCGCTGTAAAGTGCATAACAAACTCATGTCTCTTGCCTCCAATTGTTAGAGTTTGTTATGCACGTCACATAAGGACACAACGCCGTCTACTGATGTGACCTGAGCATAAGCCAAGATTCTTTTTCTGATGTCACTTAAAAGCGGAAGTAAAGTTTTACTTTTAAAATGTTGGATTGGATAGTGAATTAAACAGTGGATGTCCCTATTTTTATTATTATACAGTATTTATATAGCGCCATCATATTACACAGCGCTGTACATAGTTGTGTCACTAACTGTCCCTCAAAGGAGCTCACAATCTAATGTCCCTACCATAGTCATATGTGATTAATGTAGTCTAAGGTCAATTGTTAGGGAGAAGCCAATTAACCTAACTGCATGTTTTGGGATGTGGGAGGAAACCCACGCAGACACGGGGAGAACCTGCAAACTCCATGCAGATAATGTCCTGGCTGGGGATCAAACCTGGGACCTAGCGCTGCAAAGGCCAGAGTGCTAACCCCTGAGCCACCGTGCTGCCCCATAATGTCCCTGCTGCAATAATCATTCTTACAGCTGAGCATTGATTGCCAAGATACCCAGCAGTCTTGGCTTCCCCTGCGCTTGCTGTAACTTAATGAACTCCAGCACGCCTGCGTTATCACATACTGGCCAATTATGATGGCCAGGGAAAAAAAAAAAATGTAGGTTTATACTTGAGTATATCTATATAAATATATTTATATATATATATACACACACACATTATTAATAATCATTCATCAACTCATTCTCATTTTATTATTAAGGCGTTGCTGATTTCCAGTCTAGTTACTTTGCCTTGGCTGAGATTAGGTCATCAGTCAGCTGCAGGCAGGAGGAAGCAGTTTTCAGTCTTCCTTCCTTCAATGTTATTTGTTTTTACATGATACATATATCAACCGTGGGGACCCCAATATTAGGCTTTTTTTATTGTCTCCTGGTCATTTGGGGTCCTGCATAAGCACCTAAAGGAGAAATCCACTGCCCCCCACCCCATGTCTCCCTGAAACACGCTACCGTATGTATTAGGCCATAGAAAGAATTATAACGATTGGATAAATATCCCTTTCATGTTTTTTTTTTCCTGTTGAGAGTCTCACATTATGCTCACTTGGCAGTAATAAAAGCTTTAAGCGTGATTTAAGTAATGTGTTATTCCATGACATTAAATTAGCAGTGTATAGAGGAAGGTATAATTAGAACACCTCATTTTTTGTAACATGACTTACGGCTCATTTTCACCTCGTCTGCTAATTGTAGTTGGAAGCCACCAGAACGAGGAGCTGAATTGTCACTTGAGAAGAGATTGTTGGCAAATATTGCATTGGATTTTAGAAATGTGAGGGGAACTGTGGTGAAATTAAGAACACCCCCAACACCACCCCAGTTATCTGATACACCCTTAACTAATTCCAGCATTCCAAGCATTTATAACATCTTATTGTTTCTGAAAATGCTCTCATCTGCTATTCTCCCCAAAAGGACCGAGCCATCTTTGTTCAGGCATCATCCAGGGTCTATGTCCTAGACTGGGTTGATCAATCATATAAATCCTAGTGCCTGTGCAGTTTACAAATGTCTGACGTCTGAGATGTTTCTTTGCTGCAACCTTTTCTCTTTCACATGATTTACTAAAGAGCTACAACGTGAGGGGGTTGGGGGGGACTAAGGAAAGGCTTTCTACTGCCTGCAGCAGAATGATGATATAGCATAGACAAAGTAACTTTTGCAGTAATTTCACTAAAAGGTAAAAGTCACCATTGCAATTATAGCCAGCTTGATAACCAATATGTCACAATTATTATTATTAATACTATTAATATTAATATTATTAATAATAATAATAATATTATTAAACAGGATTTATATAGCGCCAACATATTACGCAGCGCTGTACACTAATATTTACATGAGATTCAGCTAGCAGCACTAACTTTTTAAGTAAACACGTTACAAGAAAAATAATTGACTTACCATAAAGAAGATAGGGGAAGCCTTATGACAACCCCATATTCCAAAATATTCTTCTTCCACGCCAGTTACAGCTTCCAGACTGTTTTCTGAAACCTGTAAAGAAAGTAGAAGAAAATGGGGTTATGGGGTGAGTGAAGAGTAGTGTCATCATCTTTCACATCCATGCTATATACCAACAATTACCACAATTCTAATTCTCAAAACAGCCCTGAATCTGAGCCACCATTCTGCAGGAACATAGGATGTATAGAGAGTCATGTAACAAGAGGCCGCATTCCTTTTAAAATGCACACTGAAGTACATGCTGAATCTAGATGCCATGATGATATGGAATGCACATTAATGTATACCTAAAGCCAACGTTTTTTTCTTAATTTCGAATAAAACCTCTACCTTTGTAACATTGAACCATTGGGCGCACATGGGCATAGCAAAGGGAAGGGTTTAAAGATGCATGGTTAAATTGAGCCTAAACTTGCTGTTATAATACCACACTAATATGCCACCCCTACTTTCCTCTGCTTCACACTTCCTGTCCGGCCCCATAGGATCCGGCCACACCTCTGTCTCCCATCCTTACATCTCCTGTTGAGGGAGCAAGGCAGGGTTCTCGTATGTGCTGTGCTGGACAATCAGAAGCAAGAGAAGCTAAAGCAGGGGGCAGAAATGGCAAAATACTTCATCCAGCTTTCACCACTGTTTGTTTTAACACTGCTACTGTCTACCATATTGTTCAAGGCCCCTGGATCCTCAAGGACCTTTATAGTCCCCAAGGTTTTCCAAGATCCTAAATGTCCTACAAAGTCCACAAGGTTCTCCAAGAATCCCAAGGTCCTCCAAGGTCCCCAAGGTTCTCCAAGATCGTCAAGGCCCTCCAGGGTTCCCAAGGTTTTCCAAGGTCCCCAAGGTTCACCAAGATCCTCAAGGCCCTCCAGGGTTCCCAAGGTTCTCCAAGGTTCCCAAGGTTCTCCAAGATCCTCAAGGCCCTCCAAGTTCCTTAAGGTCAGGGATATCAAGGTCCATCCAGGGGTCTGCAGGCCCCAGGTTGAGAAACCCCAGCTTACGGCAAAATTGTACAGTTTATGGGTGATTTTACTTTGGACAAGGACTTGTCCTTAAGGCATTTGGTTTGAGTGCGAAACTTGGCCCTCAATTGTGTAACAGCTGAGTTCATACCTCCCAATGTTTGAAGATAGGGAAGAGGGACTTGGATCTGAAAGAAGGACAGTTGGGAGGTTTGGCAGGGGTCATCTCTTCAACCCTCTAAAGACACCCCAATAGATCTTTGTGGAGAACCAGTGGCACCCTATCCAACCTTACTCAGATGGCACCAGCCCTCTGCATGCAAAGAGCATCTCAGCATGTCTTGACATAACGGCGGAGCTGTGCATGACATAACCCGGGTATTTTTATCAGCGAGGAGGTAAATAGAAGATGGTTTGTGTTCCGAGCGGCAGCAGCATCAAATGATGAGAGCATTCACTGCCTACACGTCATGTGTGGGAGCTGAGTTAGTCATCTAATGGGCATGTGTGATTGACAGAGCGAATTTAGTCGTTCTTGTCAGCAGAGAAGACAGTCCCCAATTTAGTGTGTTTTACATACACAGCGTATAATCAGCAGCTTGTGCTGCCTCCTTCCTGGGGTTCATGATGTCTTTTGCAGCCTTCTGTTAGAAGGGCCTGGGCTTGGCAGGCTTGCACATGGTTCTTGGCTACTAGATGGAATATGGCTAAACTACTGATATCTTCAGCGTGGAAACATCTGGTGAGGGAAACCAAGCAAGGGTTCAGGGCAATGCTGAGGTCCAAGATCCCTATTGTGTATAAAGTATCACTTCCGGGTATTCATTACCTCTAAAAGAGATCCGACTATTCCTTCTGACAATGCCTGAAGAACAGCTCCTTTTTATACTGGCATCATCCAAGGTCACCATCCATATCCTGGCCTGGGATGCCAATTCAGAAATTATACAATCATATTATAAATCCAGGTTCCTGTGCAGTTCACTAGTAACTGCTGCAGCCTCTAATTATTATTATTATTATTATTAATAAACAGGATTTATATAGCGCCAACATATTACGCAGCGCTGTACATTAAATAGGGATTGCAAATGACAGAC
>NC_092866.1:60699420-60712056 GCF_032062135.1 Pyxicephalus adspersus | reverse complement strand
ATCCCATGCTCACTGCCTTTTCATTTACTCCTCATTCAATTACAGGCTATCACAGACCTTCATAGACCAGCTTAGGTGAGGAACACAGGCCATAGCTGAAATTTAATCAATAACCTTTTATTGTTCATTAATTCATAGCCTGTAGAGGAGAAGGATGGGGATGTTATGATGTTTCTGCCCACTTATGGTCATGCTCTTTACAGCTTTGCCCATGCAACACTATTATGCTGCCAGTATGGCTTTATATGGTCAATTGTGCAACCCCAATGTGTCCTGGGGAATACTGCAACCGCAATCCCTGAGCTGTGGTGTGCTGACTTGGAATTCACACTATATTTTTCTGTCCCTGACATTTACAGACATACAGCTCCCAAGAGGCTGTGAAAGCACACGCTCACCGAGAGGCCTGCAGAAAGTTTCCAAAACACGCTGGCAAATTCCATGATTTCACATTACTATTAACAATCAAACTACCTCAAAGGGGGCTTTTGAACTATTGTTTTTATTGCACAATTTGGAGGATAAAAATACATGTTCATATTGGTTGAATATATGAGCTGTGCAGCTGTAACAGAGACGGTGAATGTGTCGGCACAGGAGGCTGATTGCAAAAAAAGGAAGTATTTGTTTACTGAACTTAACATGTGGTAATTCTGAAGGCAGATACAGAAGCTTTTAGATTACAAAACAAAAAAAAAACTTACGGCTTATGTAACAGTCAAGAGTGGAACAGTAAGACAAGGACAGTAGCAAACTTAATATATTGGATATGGGCATGGTGTTTCCGGGTTGTAAGTCCTAAATGGTCTTTACTGGCATTGTGCTTTCGCCTAATCCTGTCCTTTGTCCATTGGTTTTATTGGGGTAAGTTATTTTAAAAGAACACTTACACACACCCCACCTACTAATGTTCACCTTTGCCATGCTCCTTTCCATTCCTTCCTCTAAGAATCTGGTGCTTGAGCAGATAATTGTGCAAAGGAGGAGAGAAAGTCATTACCTTGTGAATGCTCCAAGTCCATTTGATACGGAGCTTACGCATGGCTTGGACTCCTGGACCTGATGAAGGAACAGAACCGTTGGGAAGCCCAGGAAAGCCTCTGTCACTTTGTCTACAATGTAAAAATGTCTCCTTGAGATATAGTTCTTGGCTGAAAGTACGCGAGTGTGAACGTTTTATGTAAAAAATCTACACCTAAGTTTCCCATTACTATGGCATCAGTGTGCAAGCTTTGAGTTTCATATGCCAAGTCATCATTTAGTGCCAAAGTTGCACAAACAACCAACAATTTTACTGAATTAACAACTGTCATGTGAACGTTCCTTTACCCACCACTTCATCATCTCCTTCGCATTGGAGACTAAAGGACTTTTTTGATGGGCTCAAAACATATTTGAACCCCTATTCCTCTTGGGTTAGGAGTTTTGTTATAATATACAGACCTCTGGGGCAGGGACTAGTGTTAAAGTATTATAATAGTATTATAATTCTTATATTTAATTATAATTTATAGATTTGATTATAATCTAGGGGCGGAGCTGATATTGCAATGCAAGCTCTGCTGAAGAATACACTGATATTACATTAAAAGAAAAGGGACTGATATTAAATTGTATTTTCATCTAGTACATTACGTTGCAAGCTCCTCTTGGACAGAACTTAATGTGAATAATTCAGCATTTACTGTAAGTTACCTTTCTTAGTAAGTAATTTAGTTTATTTAAAAAGGAAGGTACATCATAAACATCATTAGTTGCATTATCTTTGGTATTACTAAAGAAATGCAAAAAAATTGTTTGCTTTTTCTCACTTATTATGGGTTTATTTCATTGGAATCTAAGACCACACAAGAAATGATAGTTATCAAAGTCAAACTATTAATGCCATTAAATATAACAATTAAAGAAAATACACAGGTAAGGTCATCTTTACCTAAAAGAGCATCTGAGAAATAAAGAAATAAAATAAAACAATCGGATGAGAATCGGTATATGCGGAGTGGGGAGACTATTGTAATGGTGGAAACAATACTGAAGCATACGGCTTGTACTGAAGTCACGCTTCGCCTCCCTTGTTTTTCCGTCTCTAGTACAGTTCGTGAATTTAGTGCAATATAAAGGCAATTTATTAGAATATTATTTTTGTTTTATTAATAATTAAACATAAAAATTCCAAATAATGTCCAAATTATTCTGTGGACCACCAAACTTTTCTTGGGGACCACTGGTTGGCGACCACTTCTAAAGTATATACCTATAGTAGGTAAAATGAGGTTGTCATGTCTTTAATATCTTCTAGAAGACAGTTAGGTAGAAGTATGTGCGCCTTGGAGTGGCTATGTGTACCCAGGATTCTATACCCAGACATAAGGCTTTGACATCTGACCGTCTCTATAAATACAGAATGGTAAGCGAGTATTGTCACCCTAGGACTCAAAGTGTGTTACTAGTAGGGTCACTAAATATTTTATTGCAAGTTCCGCTTTAGGAACGGTCTCAATGTTTAACATTGAACAGGCTCTGTCAAAACTCCTTTGGCTCATTGAAATACATCTAAAATGGTTAGTGTACCTGAAACGGATGACAATCCACAGGTTTCAGGAAGACTTGGAAAGGGCTGCCCTGGGGAGGCCTGCAAATTGGTTTGTCAGGGAGGCAGCTAAACCAGGCCTGACAGAATATAAACTGAGTGGTTTGGATTTAACGAGATACTCTTGCCAGGGAAATATTGAAGAAGGAAAGGTTAATGGGGCAAGGAAAGGAAAGAAATACCCATTAAAATATAACGTTTGTCATTGACATAGGAAATAAGTCATGTTTCTGGCTGTCATGCAAGCATGCTGGGAGATGTAGTCTTGTATGTATTGTTCATTCTATTTTATACATCATATGGAAAAGAGATGCAGTGCAGTATGAAAGTACATTTGGTCCATGAAATATACCACTTTAGTACTGTATGTAGTCTTGTATGTATTGTTCATTCTATTTTATACATCATATGGAAAAGAGAAGCAGTGCAGTATGAAAGTACATTTGGTCCATGAAATATACCACTTTACAGCACTTTATATATATATATATATATATATATATATATATATATATATTATTTCAATGATTTGTCTTTTTCAATTTGGGGTTTAGGTGGGTTTAATGTTACCTATCCATCATGTACCCCTAATCCTTACAACTTGTATACTTTAGCTCCTTGCCACATACTTCAGAAGTTATGTTTTATATATACAAGCCCAGTGCCAATTATTATATACATGAATAATGCCAAATATTCTCATACTAGAGGATTGTATACTTTATCATATATTAGGTCAGTCTTGCATTAATTTATATTAGCTTAGCACTACATTATTATATAACAAACCCAATGCTACAATAATACCAGCTCAGTATTACATTAATATATACCGGCTTACTGCCTCATTATCATATATATTATATACTCAGTGTAACAAGATATATCAGCTCAGTGATACTTTGTTATATTCTATCTCCATGTCAAGTTACCAGAATTTGGTGAATTGTGAAGCAATAAATTGATGGCTTTGATAAACTTAAATGAAACATTGAATTGATATAGCATCTAAATGAAAAAAAAAAAAAAATTCTCTTCCAATTTTGATCCCATTTTCTTCTTGAAAATTAAACCACAATTTTCTGACTTTGATAGGTGGCAATTTTGCCAAAACAATAACTACACACGACTTCTCTATCAAAGGGAAATATCTCTGGCCAGCTTAACAGTGTTAAAGTTCTTATGTGGCACCCTGGTGCAGTCTTACTGGATGACCCCACAACATTCCTTCTTCCTTGACATTCTTTTTTTCTCTGGGTTGGGCCCTTTACAGATTTGCAAATCAGACTCCTGTTAGGTGTTTCTAATATTTTCTTGTACTTCATGCTGATCAGCTACCACAATTTTCAAAGAACTACAGAACCACATCCCTTCATATTCACATCCATTCTTACATGTTTCTGGTATACTAATACAAAATGTTATTATAAATGTGTTCAACTACCTAAATGGTTGTGGTGCTCTCTTCCTTTAGCTACTTATCCTAAACATAATGAAAAGCTGCTGAATATATAAATAATATATATATATATTAACTATTATTAACTATATATAACAAATTTTGTAACTATTATATAACTAATATCAGCTTTTATAAACTTTATTATATATATACATATATACTATTATTAACTATATATAACAAATTTTGTAACTATTATATACCTAATATTAGCTTTTATAAACTTTATTACCAAAAGTTACACATTGTTCACACTGGATTCAATTGGTAAATAGGGGAATCAACTATTACTCATGATTCATACACTTTCCAGTTAAATCTAATGAGAAAAAACATGAAATTGGGGAAAAGTTTGATCCTTTAATGAACCTTTGAGTATACAGAAAAAAAGAAGTGATAGTAGATATTATGGGCCTGATTTATTAAAGCTCTCCAAGGCAATCCTTGACCAGATCTATTCCAGGTTTGCTGGATCACCCAGCTTCACTGATGAAAGTGTATCTTCTCCAGCCTTAGAGATGTTTAATAAATCAGGCCTTTGAATGAGTTAACACTCGTACAAATTGGCTGAAATGCTCTCCAGTGTGTCTAATCTGTGATCAACTTGGTTCCAGTAAAGTTTATAGCTTGATGGTGTGTGACCTGTCACTTTCCTTTGTGCCAGGACTTTTCACTGATATATTTATTTAGAAAGTTTTCCCCTAATTTCTTGTTATTTCTGTAGGACACGAAGGGAAGAGAAATCTTCTCATCTGGATACTATACATTGATAGGGGTTTTATTCCTACTCTGATCTCTCAAGCTAATTAGAAACAGGAAGCTGAACAAAATATTACAAAATACAAGAAATCCATTGAAATATAAACTGCTTGTGTGTGGCCAGCAATGGTCATATCAGCTCCCTGGAAATTTCTTTATAAAGAATCCAAATTAGTGTTGTGCTTCTGTTAGAAGAAGAACATGAATTAAGTGTTACATTAGAGAACAATAACAGTGCCGGGTATCCATCCATAGAGATCTACACTGAGCGTACACCGAGAGTACAGAGCAGCATATCCAGAGAGATAGAAGAAGGCTTACAGAAAACTAGGCTGAGTATACAGAGATAGAGAAGTAGTAATGCGTATGTGAGCATAGACAGAGAAGAAGAGTTACCAAAAATACAGCATATAGTACTGAGCATCTGTTCATAGTGATAGAGGAACGGTTACTGAAAACTAGACCGAGCATAAAAAGCAAGAGCAGTCGTTCTAAGTATCTGACTATATAAATAAATATATTAAATAAATAATATAGTAAAAAAAAATATTATAATAAATATATAAATAAATAAATAAATATTATAAAAAAAATATAAATATATAAATAAACAAAATGTATAAATAAATATTATAATAAAAATATAAATAAATAAATATAAAGAGTGGTAACCAAGAATTACATTGAGCATATTGAATGTATAAATAAATATTATAATAAAAATATAAATAAATAAATATAAAGAGTGGTAACCAAGAATTACATTGAGCATATTGTACAGAGCAAGAAAAGTACTGTTTAGCTGATAATAAAAATAAATAAATATTATAATAAAAATATAAATATATAAATTAATATATTAATAAATATTATAATAAAAATATACATATATAAATAAATATTATAATAAAATAAATAAATATATAAATAAACACAATTTATAAATAAATAATATGATAAAAATATTAATAAATAAATATAAAAAGTGTTAACCAAGAATTACATTGAGCATATTGTACAGAGCAAGAGAAGTACCGTTTAGCTGACCATAGAAATGGAAGAGGGTAACCAAGAAATTAAATTGAGCAACAGAACAAGAGAAACATTACTGAGCATATGCCCATAGTGATAGAAGAAGGGTTACTGAAAACTAGACCAAGCATACAGAGAAATAAAAGTAGTATCGAGTACCTGACATAGACACCATTGAGCATACACAAGAAAAATAGTACTGAGCATTTGTCCATAGTTATAGAAGAAGGTTTACTAAAAACTAGACCGAGCATAGAAAGCAAGAGAAGTCGTTCTAAGTGTCTGACTATATACATAAATATAATAAATAAATATATAAATTAATAACATAGGGAGCAAGAGAAGTCGTTCCAAATATCTGACTCTAGAAATGGAAGAAGGGTAACTAATAATTACATTGAGCATACAGAGCAAGTAAGTAGTTCTGAGTATCTGTCCATAGAGACATTAAAATGGTTTAGAGAACTACACTGGCTGTATAAAACAGGAAAAGTAATGCTGGGAATCTGTTCAAAGAAACAAAAGGGCTGTCAAGAATTGCACTAAGAACAAAAAGAGAAGTAGTACTGAACAGAACAAGGTTTCTGAAATCTTGACTGGCCATACATAGAGGAGAAGGGTTATGAAGAATTACATTGACCATATAAAACAAGAAAAGTAAAAAGGTTGTTGCACTAAGCACAGACAAAAAGAAAGGTATTACTGAGTATCTGTCCAGACAGAAGAAAGTTTCCCAATCCAAGCTGAGCATACAGAGAAAGAGAAGTGGTACCGTGTGCCTGACCATAGACATAGGTTTTATAGAGAAGCATCTAATGAGCCAGAAAAAGGGTTACTGAGAATTAAACTGAGCACACAAGAAAAGTAGAGACATGCATGTCTCCCGGGAGCTGGAGGAGCGGTTCGACGTGGCACACAACGTATCTTTTATTGTGGGCCTAGGTGATTTGAACTGTAAAGTTATGCTCCAATGGTATTTAGTTCCTACCAAGATTGCTCAGTGCTTCCCAGACTCCTCTAAACTGTTTTCGGGGGTGTTGGAATGTGGGTAGCATGGTGGTCCTACCCAACGGCGCAGGAATTCTGGCAGAGGGTTTTCCAGCTGATGATTCAACAGTTACTTACCTCCTTGTCTCCAAGTTTGCAATGTGCCTCTACTGAAATTTATGCTCTTAGCACCCAGAATCGCACGGGGTAAGGCCTGGAAATCCCCTATTATCTCCCTTACCTTGTTAACAATATTCAGTTAAACATAATATGGAAAAAAAAGGGGTGAACTGGAGTTTTTTGTTCGGCAAATCAAAGTGTATTTAATGTCAAAACACACAAGTGAGGTATGGACAACATCAAACATCAAAATTTTGCCCAGTTCCTAAGTAGATCAACCCTATTTGGAAATCATGGGGTATGGGACTGTTCTCTATACAAGGGTTTCCCTACAGGTATAGGAAAGAAGATAAAATGTCTCGTAACCCAACAGGTTTCGCCAACTGACTTCTTCAGGGGTGTGTCAAAACTTAAATGGATAATGGTGAATGACAAACTCACTTTAAGAACATCCCCTGTACATTTTTACTTACCTGGAGCCCATGGACCAACTTTTGTTCTTCAATACAGGGCCCTTCCTGATGAGTACTTTCTGAAATTGTAAAGTTGAGTTCCCCTATGGTAAGAAGGTTGAGAAAGGCTGCTTTAGATGGTTATTGAGAACTATGCTGAGTATAAAGAACTGAACTGATGGAGTATAGATAGATACTATAGTGATAGAAGAAGAAGAGTCAAGGAGAACTCTGATACTCATAAAAATAAAGATTGTTTTATCTGATGCCACTTTTATGTACGGGGCAATATTGATAATTTCTGCTGAGTATAAATCTACCCCTAAATGTTTCACTTTTAATGAGAAAATGGATTATGGAGTTGTTCTGGCACATAAAGGTCCATTTATAAAGTAGTAAATCAGATATTACCTGCAACATTCCCTGGCTGGATCACCCAGCTTCAGTGACGAAAGTGTATCCTCTCAGGCCTCGGAGAGCTTTAATAAATCAGGCCCAGTATGTGCAGCTGGGGGAGCTACCATTAGAATGACCCTATTCATTTTCCTTCCAAGGGCAAAGCACAATTCACTTTAAAGTGGAAACAGAACACGACTTTATCATTCACATTTGTTACATTTCAATGCTGCTGATGTACTGGACCTCCTTTGCTACCACTCAGTCTTTAAACTCCAGCAATGGCTGCTTTGCATTTCTCTGGGCGCACCCCGAAGTTCAAATGGGAGACAGGACAGAGTTTTGTCACCCTATAGCAAGAAGAGTCTAAATAAGGACCTTAATGGAAGAATCCCCAGGGGTTATTTAAACAAAGCTGCAGATCTAATAATATTGAAAATGTTTATTAGTAAAATTTAGTTAAAAAAAACACAAACAAAACAAATTAAAAAAAATAAATGAAAATGGAAACATCAACATAATAAAGCTTTAATGAGATTTTACATATACTTCAGGGCCCATCTAAACATCCTAACATATAGTAACACACGTTATACACCCCAAATGCAATGCATCTTTATTATAGCAACTTGCATTAAAAAAAGGGTGCATGTGCTTTTGTTACATGTTAGGTGTATTGGTAGCCCATTCATTTTTATTGCCGCACAGGTTAATGTTATGCTTTAACACACCTCAAGAAAGTAAATGGGTCCTTAAAGTCATTCCGAAGGATGTAAGAAGCTTTCAGCAAACTACAAACCATAACCAGTCAGTGGACATTACCTATAGTAACTACCAATATTCCACAGTTGGCTGCTATGGGTTATTTCTTCTCACCATACTCCCTAAAAAGTGCCAACAAAAACAGAACACCCCAAATTTACCGAGACCAGCCAACCCCACTTAGCCCATTGAACATCAATTCTTCTCTATGTCTTATCATCTCTCTGATCCTGCAAGCGTTACTTGTCCGGGAATAAGAACACTGCGGTGACATTGTGTTTGGAATACTCAATAGGGTGCTGGAGATTGGCTAGCAAAAGCTCTACATGCTAAACACATACATGTATACACAGAGAATTCCGCATCAACACATATATAAAGCACTGACAACAAACAATCTAATCACTTCCAATCAATACATCAACAAATCATCTACAATATAGATTTCCCTATTCTTTATATTCATCCTATGATGTTGTATGTCTCAGCCGCTGTGTGTTATATATCATTTCATTTCTGGTTTTGTTGTTTTATTACTGCAAACAGAGCCAAGGAAATCATTGAAATTCAGAGAAAATCACATTGGAAGATCATGTATTTCCCTGAATGCACACCAATTACATGTGCTGGAATATACATGGCTGGTATAAATAATTCACAACCTTTCATTACCATTGAGAAATCCACTGAGGTCAGTTCCTGGGTGTATGTATGTGTTTATGTATGTTTGGATGATTGGTAAAAAGAAAAAGAGAGAAAGAATTATAACAAAGAGAGAACAGCTATATATTTATATGAAAGGGGATAGAGAGAGATATGGGGGGCATGGGGAGAGAACTATATTATATTTATATAGGGGGTGTACAGAAAAGACAGAGGGATGAGGATGATTATATGGAGAGAGATGGATGGGGGGCATGGGGAGGATTATATCAGAGAGAGAAATAAATATATATATATATATGGGGGATAGGGAAAGAGAGAGAATTGAGGAAATATGATATGGGGTGCGGGATAATAAATATATATCTATATGGGGAGGATAGGGGGAACAGAGAGAGAGAAAGAGGGGTAGGATTATACTGGGGGAGAAAGAGAGAGGGAGAGAGAGAGAGAGGGAGAGAGGGGGAGGAAGAGAGAGAGGGAGAGAGGGAGAGGGAGAGAGAGAGAGAGAGTGAGAGAAGGAGAGAGGGAGAGAGAGAGAGAGGAGGGAGAGAGGGGGAGGAAGAGAGAGAGGGAGAGAGAGAAAGAGGGGTAGGAATATACTGGGGGAGAAAGAGAGAGGGAGAGAGAGAGAGAGGGGGAGGAAGAGAGAGAGAGAGAGAAAGGAAGAAAGAGAGAAGGAGAGAGAGGAAGAGAAAGCGAGGAAGGATGATATGGGGGGCGGGATAATAATGATATATCTATATCGGAAGGATAGGGGGAACAGAGAGAAAGAGGGGTAGAATTATACTGGGGGAGAAATAGGGAGACAGAGAAAGAGAGGGAGAGAGAGAGAGGGAGAGAAACAGAGAGAGAAAGAGAGAGAGAGAGGGAGGAAGAGAGAGAGAGAAAGAGGGAGAGAGAGGGAGGAAGAGAGAGAGAGAGAGAGAGAGAGAGAGAGAAACAGACAGGGAAAGAGGAAGAGAGAAATATTTAAGAAAGAAAGGAGAAGATATATATATATATAGAGAAAGAGAGACAGAAAGAGCAATGATATATTTAAAATGGGGGGGAGTACGGAAAAGATAGAGGGGTGAAAAAGATTATATGGGGAGAGAGAGCTAGAAGAGAGAGATTGAGTTATATGGATTAGAAAGAGAGGGAGAGACAGGAAGGACTGTATATATGAGAGATAGAGAGTTGAAGAGGAAAAGAGAGAGAGTCAAAGAATGGGAGACAGAGAGGATTAGATAGATGGTAAAAGAAGAAACATAAGAGTGAAGACAGATACATACATATATATATATAAAGAGAGAGCGAGACTATGTAGATGAGACTGAGGGAGAGAGAAGATAGTCATGTATGACAACATATATACAATTTATTGAATACTAAAGAGAGAGAAGAGGTTTGTGTAGATATGCCATAGGTAGACAGACTTAAACCAGGAGAGAGTTAGAGATAGGTAGAATGATAGACATAACATAGGTAGAAAAAAAGACAATGCAGATATGTTTTTGGAGAATTAAAGGATAAGTTAAGGAGTTTGAAAAATAGATAGATAGATAGATAGATAGATAGATAGATAGATAGATAGATAGATAGATCTTTAAACATAGGTTTATCCGCAGCAACACAAAATATTTTCACCTAGACTTAAATGATCACAATTACAAAACAGACTTCTTTGCAATCTATAAGCTAACGCTGCTATAACATACATGCAGCCGCATCCTTTACATGGATAACATGCAAAAGAAAAAAAATATATATTTATAAATATATATATTTATATATATATATATATATATATATATATATATATATATATATAAATATATACACACACACAAATGTCATTGTTACCTTATTAGAATAGATGTTGATGTTCTACGCTCTGATCCTAAAGAATTTTTTCCTAGCTTCCCGCAAGCTCATATGTCAGGGATGGGAGTGGGATTCATCCTTTTATGAATCAGTGCTGCGGATTCTGAGGCTGGAGAAGGATGCTGGCTTGTATATTATTACATCCTCTCTTTGGTAGCATCCTACCCCACCGCTGTACACCCACCTACCTCACTGCAATATCTCTCTCTCTATCCTTCTATTCCCCTTGCTGCTTTTTTTTCAGATCACTAACTTGATTGATAGGTAAGCTTGCACTGCCCACCCACACATTTTTTTTTTCCTGAATAGAAGATAGGAAAAAAAAAAAAGACAGAGAGGAGGGGGGAGAGAGAGAAAGAAGGAAGCATGAATGAAAAGCAAAGTCCAGCAATGCAGACAAAGCACAGATTCACCACAGGCAGCTCCAGAATTGTGGTGTTCCCCACCAAAAAAATCCTTTTCATATATCCACGCTATAAATATTTAACACTTGACCCAAGCGAGCGATAGCTGCCCAGATGGAAGAAGTAAAAATAATGTATTCTGAAATTGATGTTTAAATAGCAGCTGTTGCAATTCCTATTAAATTGGCGTAAGAAGAGAAGAGGCGGCTCAGGTGGAATGGTCAGAGAGATATCTTAGATTTAGGGTTTACAAAACAAGGGATTTTAATTACAATTTATTAATGAACCAATCATTTATTCTTTATAGAGTTCTGCACAATACTGATAGGAATGCCATCTCTTTCTATACATAAGATTTGCTGTTGCTAAATGAGTCTTCTGTTTAGTATAATGGGAAGTTATTAGGGATGCGGGATGGGATGATGGAGTTGTATTAGCTATATACAGTATTTGGTTTGTTTTGCACAATGCTAATCCAGACCCTTGGCAGCGGGGTGTCTGCTGTATTCATAATAATATTTAGCAATGTTATTCTCAGTATCAGTCTGACCAAATCAGGTTAAACTAAGGCATTACATCAATTACCATACGGAGGGGATTTTCATCAATGACTATTGCCTGTGCCCTATTAGGGTGGCAGATCTCCATAAAGAATTACTGAAACTTATAATTCACTGTTGCTTATGGTACATGGTAGTTTGTGGCCAAAAAATGTAACCCTGAACTGCCCATATTATAATGTTATTGTGAACTGGATTACACATTTATGAATGGAAAACTCCAACAGTTATGAAGAGATCCTGCAGGCCAAGGGGGTTAAAGAGGGACAGGTGTGTAGAATGCAGTCCCAGAATAAACTTTATCCCAAGTGCCAATATTGGTCATGTGACAGCTCACCCGCCATGTATAAGATATGTTGCTAGCAGCCGCAAAAGACAAGACTACTCCCTAAAAAGTAATATTAGCTATTCATCATCTTTTTTTTATTAAATATCTCATCAGCTCATCATCATTCAGATCATTTATAGAATATTTATAATATTATCTATGTTTTTTTATTTATCATGCCGGGAGTTCCAACTTAAAGAGTGATCCTAAGCAACAGGTAACTGCATCTTGTGATTAATTAGAATTCTGTGTATC
>NC_092866.1:60662315-60698814 GCF_032062135.1 Pyxicephalus adspersus | reverse complement strand
GCTGTTCTTATTATTTGGAGCTTCAGCCATCCTTGCATTGAGCTAGGTCTGAAACTCCCCTGTTTGTTTCGCATTATAGAGAATGCAACAGGAAGAGTTGGGACCCATGAGTGGGAATGCCCAAAATCTCTGGATGGTCAGGAACAGAGCTGGGAATGATGGCACTGTTGGAATATCTAAATATTTCCGAAACCAGGGGCTGAGTAAGCCCAACGGGTTTGACTTGGAACTGTAACCCTCTGCCGAAGGTGGTTGTGAACTTTGTGAACGTATGGGTGAAAAACCATGAAGGCTCATGCAGGTAAATTCCAGGTACTCTAATATTTGAAAGATGAACTTAACCCTTGCAGTGGGGGCATAACACCACAGCAGGGGTAGATAATAACTTTACCTGAAGTTTAGCTTTTTATTTTCACATTTGCACCTTCACCACTGAAATTCAGATAATCATAACTATAACATCTCCCCAGCTTGTGCAGCCCCACACTTTATACAGTGAAAGGTAAATGTCTGCTTAGTCTGGGGCAGCAAAGAAATACTTACCATGTTACTCCTTCTCTCTGTATGAAAGGTCCCCCTTCTCTTCGCTGATCATTTAATCATTCACAGTGCAGGAGCCAAGGTCCTGCATTATGCGGAAGGATGAAAAGGGCCGGTCAACCTCCTGGAACCATAAACATTCCCCTACTCGAAACATCCCATAGACTACATAAACAATTCACTTTTGCTGTAACAAACTGGGGAGAATAGAGTTTTTCTTTCTCCAATATCCATGCAACAAACTTCAACCTTACATGGTCCCATACTGACCATACATAATTAATAGCAAAATCTAATTGGCTAATTAATCTAAAATTTTGAGTTGCCAGCAGGAATGTTTCAATAAAGAATTTGTTTCAAGGACAACTATTTAGGGGGGTTCCTCATCTTTTCTTGTAGCCTCTGTTAGACAGGTAATAAAGAAATATTTCCCTAATGGGACATAAAAAGTCTGATAAGGTTCCAAAAAAAAAAAGTTCTGCTTTACGACACTTTGATATATTGACCTATTACGAGGAGACTGAATGTGGCGCATTTCACGAGCAGCTCCTGAACACAACCACACCGAGTCTTCCCTGCAGACTAGCTGAGAACATTTCAGTAATTTTCCATTTTTTTTTCAGACCGTCAGCCACAATCAACATCGCGCTAGCTGCCTCTTCCTCAAGGACACTTGTTCCGCAGAAACAAATCAGCGGGGGTCACACCTATTCACAATGTGAACGTGAAAGAATAAAAGGTTTATATATAGATCAAGGCCACTTTAAGACATAACTGGGCCCTGGGCAAAAAGAACTATAACAGACCCCGGTCCCTGAACATTCCAAACAAACTGCATCTGGTGGGGGCAGGAAACAATGTTACAAAATATTGGAGCTGTTGTTTTCAGTTTAATAGAACTCCGCATTGGATATGGACCAATGCAAAGTGAGCAGATACATAAAGTTATAGTATACCCCATGCCAAATGTAAAGTGCTGCCAACATGAGCACGTGCCATTCTTGCCATTTCTGACTTTATGCAATATAATGATGGCTGGCATTTCTATTGACATCCCTTTGAAGAACTATGTCTGCATAATGTGTATTGGCATAGCCACTTGTAGCCCCACGTCCCCAGAAAGAACACAATTTTTGGTATTTGATTGGTCCACACACAACATCGGGGGCTACAATACTACTTATGTGCCCCGTTTTTTTTTCCCACCAACATGGAATTCTAAAGGCTATGCAAGTATTGTGACAAATAAACAGTTCATTTTTAAAATATTTTTCACCTTCATTTTTTAATTTAGGGTGATTTTGCATGCCCTTCTGAAACCTGTCACTTGGACAAAGTGGAATTGTCTCCTAGATGGGTTTCAAGTACTCTATCCAAAACAAAAAGTCGATATTTGGCTTGGAGCTGGCACAACAAAACCCCATATATATGGTAGTACCGTAGTCTAAACACATTTATGAGATTGTCAACTTAGAGACGTTAACAAATTTTGGTTGGGTTTCCTTTAATGGGCAGGGTGGATTCCCTGGAGGATATGATGTCACCAATATGGATCTTCCAGGGAGGGACCACAGACTAGGGAAGTAGAGGTACATAGGTAATTGCGGAAGGAGCCAGAAACAGATTTTTACCGCTCCCAGCTTGGAAATCATCTGATCTATCTGGAAGAACCACCTTTATGAAAATACTATCATGGGGTGGGGTGGGCTTGGTTGGTTGTCCTAGGCACTGAAGTAATCCGACTTCAGAGGATATGGAAAAAGTTGAAGGTGAACAGGGCTAAAGACAACCTTTGGTTTTTGAGTTGATGATGTACCTTAAACTGCACTGCGTGGTGAAGGATAGCTGCTCTAATAGCCCCTGGGAATGCTGGCAGGATCTGTTGGCTAATGTACTCACCATAGCAGACAATGATCCCATTGTTTGGTGGCAGAAGAAGTACCTCCCATAACAACCAGTATATTAGTTGTCACCAACTTTTTCGGACCTACGGACCACTACATTTTCGAGCTCCGGATATGCACGGGGAGCCAGGTGTCACTCAAAGGGAAATCAACTTCCCCCATAGTGACGTCATGATGCCAGAACCCACCTACTCTCATAGAGAGTGGATGGATTGTTTCCAGAGACATAGACCTTCTCCTGACCCCGCTGGGAGGCGCACTGGCCAGAGACTCCGACCACTGGTTGGCGACCACTGGATTATATGATGGCAACACTGCATACCAAGTACCTGGTATGTGCCCAACCTGTGGGGGTTTTAGGTACTGTAATGCCCCTAAAAACCTTCAGTCATTTATATACTTTCCCACTATTTACATCACTATCCAAGCTCTTGGAATGTTTCTATGTACACAGCAGGCAAGCCAAAATTTGCAGGAGTTGATCCAATCCCAATTTGGAAAGTTCTCTGAAGCTCGTGCCTTCTGGGTGCCTTTGGTGTCCTACCTCCTGGAGGTATCTGAAATGCTATGCTGCTATGAGCTCTGAAGTCAGAGACCACTTCTAACAAACTCCACTGATGATACATTTTACATGAACATTGTTTGAAACAGGAAACAAAAGCATTTTCTCTGCATGAAGCGGTATGCTATTTTATCCATAACACCTTTTAGGTAGGATTGTGTTTTTCGAGGCCTTAAGTTACATCACCGCCTACAAAGACAGCTGCGTGACACTGGCACAGGATATACGCACAGTTCTAGGTAAAGAAGAATCGGATAGAATGCATAACAAAAGAATGTATTATTGCCTGCCACATATATAAAAAGACAGGATTGATGGTGCGTGTTTACCACAATAATATATTATGTGATAAAAAAATTTGTGGACACCTGGTGATCACCAACACGTGAGTTTGATGGACATCCAAAGTTCAATAGCATCGCCAATCATTCATGAAGTTACCTCTTCCCTTATGTTTCTACAACAACCCCGACTCCTTTGGGAAGGCTCTCCTCAAGTTTTTTGGGTGGGTGTCTGAGTCAATTTTTGAGGTCAGGTACTGATTTTGAGTGGGAAGACCTGGCTCACAACTGGGTTTCCAATACCCAAAGATGATATTATATTGAATATTGAAGGAGAAGACCTGGCACACAACTGGGGTTCCATTTACCAAAGGTGATCAGTAGGGTTGAGGTCAGTGTTTTGTGCCCACTTTCTTAGGAGAATAAGGAATTGTGCCCATTCAGCACTTGAGAGATCAGGAATGGATGTTAGATGAGACGACCCGACACACAACTGGGGTTCCAATACCCAAAGATGTTCAGTAGGATTGAGGTCAGGGCTTTGTGCCCACTTTCTTAGGAGAATAAGTAACTGTGCCCATTCACCACTTGAGAGGCCAGGAATGTATATTGGATGAGAGGACCTGGCACAAAACTGGGGTTCACTTTACCAAAGATGTTCAGTAGGGTTGAGGTTAGGGCTTTGTGCCCACTTTCTTAGGAGAATAAGGAACTGTGCCCATTCACCACTTTAGAGGTCAGGAATGAATGTTGGAGGAGAAGTAGCACACAACTGGGGTTCTATCTCAGTAGGGTTGCGGTGAGGGCTCTTCGCAGGACACTTGAGTTCCTCAAGAAAAAACTGTTTGATTAAGGGTAGATCCACTTGTATCATAATCAATGATAGTATCAATATAAGTACCACATCCCAATGAATTTAAATCTCCTCCATCAGAATAAGGAACTTTGCCCATTCAGCAGTTGTGAGATCAGATATGGATGTTGGATGAGAAGTCCTGGCTCACAACTGGAGTTTCAATTGCCAAAATGTTCAGTAGGGTTAAGGTGACATCTTTGTGGAGGACACTTCCTCAAGACTAAACTGTTTGTTAAGGGTAGATCCATTTGTCCCATAATTGGTATAGAAATCTGCTACAAATCTAGGGTTCCAATTGCCAAAGGTGCTCAGTAGGGTTGAGGTGAGGGCTTTGTGAAAGACACTTGAGTTCCTTAAGACTAAACTGTTTTGTACCACATGCCAATGAATTTAAATTTCTTCAGAAAGAAATAAAGAATCAATGGGGACTTTAAAGATACCAATGAATTTGAACAAGAATATTTAACGACGGATTTATTTAACGACGAACCAGAAAAATTCCCATATCAAGGCACAGTATTACATAATATCCCATATGAGACCAATAGACAACAAATACAGAACATTAAAAATCATCACAAAGAAGGGAGAGAAATATCGTCTTGATCATCTCAACACATTTCGCTGTCACTACCTCAGGGGAACTATGCCCATTTAGCGGTTGTGAGGTCAGGTATGAATGTTGGACCTGGCACACAACTGGGGTTCCAATTGCCAAAGGTGCTCAGTAGGGTTGAGGTTAAGGCTTTGTACAGAACACTTAAGTTCCTCAAGACTAAATTATTTTGTTAAGAGTAGATTAATTTGTCTGATAATCAGTGTAGGTATCTGGTACACAGCTGGGGTTGCATTTGCCATGATGTTCAGTAGGGTTGAGGTAACATCTTTTTGCAGGACGCTTGGGTTCCTCAAGACTAAACTGTTTTGTTAAAGGTAGAGCCATTTGTCCCATTATCGGTAAAAGTGTTAGAAAGACAAGAATATTCTTTGGGGACTTTTAGGCTATCAATGAACAAGGTTAATAAAGAACAATTAAGTTATTACAAACAGGAAAAAGGCCCAAATCAAGGTACAATAAATATATAATATACAATACCCCATATAAGACGAAAAAAACAATACCAATCACCCAATACAACACTGGGAATTTTAAAAAATAAATATAAAAATCTCCACCTGCATTCCAACGCGTTTCGCTGTTGCTTCCTCAGGAAAATGACGGACATATGTTATATAGATATTGGGTGTCTTGTAAAGGAGCATTTACTTTACTTATTCTTTTAATATGCACCATGGGGTATATTCATCATAAGAACAAATAAAGTGGGTAAGGAAGATAACTGGGACCACCGACATCAAAAGAACAAATATTGTAAAGCCTAAATCCTTGTATGAAAGCTGGAATGTCTTTCCCATGCAAGACCTCAGACTGGGGTTCAAAGGTTCCTCCAGAAACTACTTGGGGGTTCCTTGAGAAATGGCAAACTATCATTTCTGATGCCTCCATACATCTGGAGATAATTTCTCCTGGTAGGGTCAATGGTGCCAACAAGATCTGTTTTTGGTCTCTGTAATGGTGGCAATTTTATATTGTAGTATTTTTCATCATTGGAGACACCGGAACGCCATCGTATGGAATGAGGGCTACATACCATCAGCTTAACAGATGGCTGTGATGGTCAGGGTTGCACAAATTTTAGGGATACAATATACGTATATATATATATCAGATGGGCCTTACATTTTCACCTTTGTTTGTTGCTTCATTTTGCTTTGCGCCCCCTGCTTCACCTCCTCCTTTCTTCCTCTTCAGTTTCATTGTCTTGTCTGGATCTGGAGCCGTCCAATATAAACGGACATTTCCTCCTTCCAGCATCACAATGCTTTCTATTGTTTCTGCCGCAGTAAGCGTCCTACCATAAAACAAAGCTTTCCAAAATATAAAAGTCCCAGAGCTGCAGTAAAATTCATGACAATTGCAACATCGCTTCTTCAAAGGGTCAGACCACTAAGATTTCCGATTTCAGGGGCTGATTGAATAAATCCCCCCATCTGCCTTACCTACATGAAATCTGCCCTCCTACTTCCCATTCATTGAATCTTTGCTTCTGCCTTCCCTTTAAAAAATTGGCCCTCCAGCTTTCCCTTCAATAAATCTGCCCTCCTTCCTCCCCTGTAATAAATCTGCCTTCCTTCCTCCCCTGTAATAAATCTGCACTCCTGCCTTCCCTTCAGTAAATCTGCCTTCCAGCCTCCCCTTTAAAAAATCTGCCCTCCAGCCTCTTGTTCATTCAATCTGCCCTCTGGCCTTCCCTTCTTCCATTTAATAAATCTGCCTTCCACCCTCCCCTTCATTAAATCTGCCCTCCTGCCTTCCTACAAAAAATCTGCCCTCCAGCTTCCCTACATAAAATCTGCCCCCCTGCATTCCCTTTAGTTTTGCACATTTGTACTGGCTCCTCTTCTATCCAGAAATTGCTTGCTCTAATTTCATTGCACACTGAGAGTGTCCCACAGTGTGCATTCAAAACTGCATCAAGTCAGACAGAGCCTACCTTTATCTTTAAGGCATTCAGCATCATCTACCCCTCCCCAGCCTGACTGTTCTTAGACCTGACACTTTGGATTTCGATTCTCTCAATTAAGCAGACTCAGCATTACACGTGGGCATTACCTAGGGTGGTCTGCATGCAAATAAAGAGTGCCTGGGAATGCCCACTCCTCCAGTCTGACACCCACCCATCAGGGCATTACGTCCCCCCCAGTAGCTACTCAGAATAGGGGGTTTTGGGAGGGGTACTGAGACAGGGTGCTGTGATATTTTCAGGGAGCCTTGTACAGGACCCTACCAGCCCCTCCCACAGCCCTGATCTGACTGCATTACACAGAGAGCACAGAGACCCAGTGATATAGTCACAGCCTCCAAAACATAACAATAGATATAGGTATCTATTATTATATTTATTATTAGATATATTTGAGATATATTAAAAAATCTAAACGCAATAAGCACAAGGGGTAAAAAAGAAACCAGAAAAAACCCCAAAATATAGACAGAATATACATTAGCGTGAAAAATGGCAATTGCATCTATTACCCAGCGCTTTTGTAAAATAAATGCTGTTCAGTTTGGGTTTATATCTGCCTCTTTCTGTTCTTCTTGTAAGCCCTTAGCTCTCCCTTTACCTAATAATCCAGCATTTCTTTGGAAATAAAAAGCACGATTGGGTCATCGAACTGATCGGTCGCAGTGACTTCTTCCATTGGCTCTATTTAGCAGTGGAGGGGCATTATCTGTATTACTGCATGTGAGAGGTACCAAGTGCTGGGCTTTGCTGCTGGGCTTGGCTGCTCCTTTACAGTGACTCTGGCGCCCCCTGCTGATATCCTTTGGCATTGCTAGGAGCTAAACAATTTTGTTAAAAAATTTTGTAAGGCAGAACTAGAAAAATGATTTGCTACATTATAGAGAACATAGAGGAATGTTAATTGTTCCCTGAAAAATCTACCTCTGGTCTTAAATTCCTCCTAATAATTATCAAGGCACTTTTTGGTATGTGAGGGTAGCTAAGAAGAGTCCTAAAGGTGTATCTGGTATAAGTGACCCGAAAAATATATATATTTTTTATTTTCATTAGATGCAGGGATGTAAAATATTACCCTTACACCTCTTCTAGCTCCTAATCTGATGTTGTGATTGAACATTGGAGGAGTCAGGAAAGAAGACATGCAAGAGAGCACCCACCAGCCACTGATGGGACCAATCCAGGGTTTTGCTAAAGGTCCCTAAATTACTAATTACACCCCTGATTAAAGTTAAAATTCCTAGATATACCTTATCTCAATGGATAACGCATCCTGCATATTAAAAAGTTCTCATTTAAAAAAAAAAGAAATTGGTCCTGATGTAATAAAACATTGCAAGATTGGAGATGACAGGCTATCATGGGAGAAGCTGGATGATCCAGTAAACCTGGAATGGATTTCTTAAATCTAGGTATGGGAAGCCCATGTGACTATTCTCACTATGGGAAGCCCATGTGACTACAGGAAGCCAATGAGACTATTCTAACTATGGGAAGCCCATGTGACTATGGGAAGCCAATGAGACTATTCTGGCTATGAGAAGCCCAAGTGACTATGGGAAGCCAATCAGACTATTCTCCCTATGGGAAGCCTAAGTGACTATGGGAAGCCTATCAGACTATTCCCACTATAGGAAGCCCATGTGACTATGGAAAGCCAATCAGACAATTCTGGCTATGAGAAGCCCATGTGACTATGGGAAGCCAATGACACTATTCTCACTATGGGAAGCCCATGTGACTATGGGAACCCAATGGGTTTATTCTCACTATGGGAAGCCCATGTGACTATGAGAAGCCAATGAGACTATTCTCGCTATGGGAAGCTCATGACTATGGGTAGCCAATCAGACTACTCTCACTATGGGAAGCCCATGTAACTAAGGGAATCCAATGAAACTATTCCAGCTATAGAAAGCCCGTTTGATTATAGGAAGCCAATGAGACTATTCTCGCTATGGGAAGCCCATGTGACTATGGTAAGCCAATCAGACTATTCTCACTATGGGAAGCCCATGTGACTATGGAAAGCCAATCAGACCACTTTCACTATGGGAATCCCATGTGACCATGAGAAGCCAATCAGACTATTCTCACTATGGGAAGCCCATGTGACTATAGGAAGCCAATAACACCACATAGGAGCACAAATGGGTAACAGGGACAGAGAGTTGTCACCCCACAACCAGAAATGCCTAAACAAGGCTCCTAATTGCAGGATCATGGAATGACAAGTTAAAGTTTAGAATTCAGTTAAATTATCATTATCAGTGTGCAGCAGTTTGCTCCCCTTTAATTTGCGTCGGCTCATTTGCCTCTCACAATACCCAGCGCCTCCGATTAGCATACTTGACACATTTTATGACGGCGTGTCAGTTTGGCTGAGCGGTTGGTCCCATCTCCGGCTTTCTTCTTTTCTTTGTGTCATTCTTGTAAACAGTTGGGCTGTTTTTTCCTCCCGCTTGCGCTCCTCTCGCGCCCCGATTAGACTTACATGAGATGAGCGTCTCCGTCTCTGATGGGAGAAAGGCGTCACGAATTACCGCCAAGCCATTATTTGCCGTCGTAATTTTATGCGTTTCAGGAGAATTCGTATTTTGCATTTGAATTCAGCAAACGCTCAGCTCCATCCACTCCGCTTGGCCTTTGAATGACGGCGGAAAATCAGATCCTCCGGTTACTATAGTAATATCTTCATCTTGTTTTGCAGCCGATTCTCCTGGGGACGCGCTGCTGCCAGTAACTTCGCCGCACTTTGCATCTCATCCCTCCGCTTTCTTTTTGCAATTTGATTCTTGCAGCGGATGATGATTCTTGTGGCAGAACTCTGGACCATCCTTATTCCAGACCTTCTGTCCCTCTTCCCCTTTTAAAAATTGTATCTATAGGGAAATATATATACATCAGCTAGCTGTCTCCTAGCTCCTGAGTGCCCCTAACAGTTCCCTGTGTGATTCCTCAGTTATGATGCTGATTTTATATTGTTTTGCACATTCAGGAGCCGGGAGACAATGGGGTTGGATAACCAAAGCCAGCTGTTCACTTTGAATTGCATGGGACAGTTCACTTAACTTAAAGAGGAACTAAACTGAAAAGTTTCCAAAAACAAAAATACACTTTCAATCCCGCAGGGCAGTCCAATCCATTCGGAGGTGTCCCTCATTGTCCCGGCATCGGTCTCAGAGCCGGCACTTCTTGCTCCGCCATCTTCTCTTCTTCCTCTGGGTTCTTCTTTCTTTGGCCCCCGACCCAGGCGCGTATGTTACCGATCCCAGGCATGCGCAGAAGGAGCAGCCAAGAGCTTTGCGCGCCCATTCATTGTCGATCCCCTAAGAAAGCCAGAATTATGAGACGGTGCTGCACCTTTTTTTTTTTTTTTAAATAAAGGGGGTTGTATTTAAAAAAAAAAAAAAAAAACAAACAACATAATTTTTACCTAAAAAAAAAAGAAGTGTCTATCCTTTAATATAAAGTACAATTTCTGAGTTTAGGTATGTTTTAATAAATGTGGTGATAGTTGGAAAAAATAACCAATCACATGCAAGGAAAGCTAAGCAATACATGATTTGCTTGCATGTGATTGGATGGCTGAAGTCAGTGGCACCTTTTCTTATTTACTCCCATACAAGGAGATAATTCACTTTGCTGTGTGAATGGCCAGTTAATCTTTTCACTAAGGGTACATTACTGAGTTTAGGCTGTTCACTTAGGAAAGTGAATGATCACCCTGCAACGGATAATTCACTCAGTTTAGATAAGTGGACGCAGCTCTGCCAACTTCAGCCGTCCAATCACATATAAAAATACTAATTTAAGCAGCGGCCACTTTCCTCATCGCATTTCACCCAAAATATGACCATTTACTGAATATGTAGGTTGGTAAGAATGTCGGGTAACCCTAGCTGGGAATTCCAGGCATTGTTTGGAGAAATTGATGTTAATAATTTTATAGAAAATGAAAATAGATTTGGCTCAGAGCATTGCCGATGTTTATGTTTAATATGTGAATTGTCTGCATAGAAATGGACAAACTCATTCTAGACCCAAACTCCGAATATATGGGAGAGATCTATGGCTGGAAAATGTTTTCTTTACCATTTCCAAAACATTTACATAAAGACTTTGCATGGTTTTTCTTCCTTTGTTATTCATGTCGATGTCATTTTTTGTTGTTTTTTATTTACCACTTTACTTCTGTGTGTTTATTCTTGGTATTTGTTATTATTCTACATGTGTGGGCATACAATGACATTTGTGTTGTTCTTTATACTGGGTGTAATTTTCTGTATCTTCCTATTCTTTGTGTACAAGCTTTTCATACAAGCAAGTTCTGTATACTGCGTGCACGTCTTACATGTTATTCTGTATTATTATTTATAATCACCACACATCAATGTAATTCTCATTATCTGTTCTTTATTCTGGTATTGGTTCTGATTCTGTATGTATGGACTCTGCACAGTATCACTATCCATCTCTAAGTTCTCTTTTATTTAGGAGACTCTGAGTGAATGTAGGCTAAATGATGACATTGAAATGAATTACATTCTGCATACTGTGCTGATTCTTTTCTTCTGAGTTAGGTGAAAAATTATCGTTATTTAACTTGGAAGACTGAGGACATCTTGTGGTGAAAAAGAGGTACCACAGCAGATAGCTCCATATTGAAGCTGAGTATTACCTCAAGAGCATCAGGAGGACATTAAAGATTGGCTTGGGTTTATTTATTTTAATTATTAATTTATGAATAAAATAAAATAGAAAGGCCTTAGGTTCTCTTTAAGGTAATTTATTATAGAAAAAAGTATAAAAGCAGCATTTTTACATTAGAATACATCTCACGATTTCTATTCAGTTTTCAGAGTCTCTTCATAGACATTTTGGCCATCCTCTTTTGTTGGCCAGGTGCGAGGAGTTGAGGGTATTTTCTCATATATGGATTCTTCTCCTACTTTCTCATATTCATGAACACCGTTTTCTTCTATCCATGCTCTGTATAAATCCAGAGTGCACTGATACAACAATATATACAGATCCTAGACATGACAAGTTATATATTAAGATTTTGCACACATGACTTGCTTACAGTCTATTACACGTATGCTCCAGTGAAGACTAATTATATACAGCCTTCTCTAAGCAGGATCCCAGTTTCTGGGTGGCTCCTAGCAGTTGGCACCTTGCCAGCCACTTGACCACCCCAACCAATGCAACAGTTCTGAACCACTCATTACCACCCCGGATCATTTCCTATGGATGGCCATGGGTGAGAGGATGCAGAATCCCACCCATAAATGCAATTCACAGGCATTTGGCTGTTGCACCATCAATCTGCACTAACCCATAGGACCTGATTTATTAAAGCTTTCCAAGGCTGGAGAGGATACACTTTCATCAGTGAATCTGGGTGATCCAGCCAACCTGGAATTGATTTCTTAAAAGGAATGTGGTATTTGTTAGCAAAAGTTTTCAATCCTGGACAAGATCTATTCCAGGTTTGCTGGATCAGCCAGCTTCACTGATGAAAGTGTATCCTCTCCAGCCTTTGAGAATTTTCATAAATCAGGCCCATAGTCTCCATTAGCCCAGCAAAGACCGATTGCAAATACTAAAAATCTACATTTGCATGTGCTAGTTTTTATCTTCTGCTTCACACACCAGCAATCTTTTTATTGCTATTAAAGAGAAAGGAAAACAGGGAAACATGGGTGAACCATACAACTGGTCCCCATGGACAGTTCTTGTCCCAATTACCTTTCTGACTTGGTAAAAAATACTCCTACGCTCTTTGCTCCTCCAATGACCTACTAATGACTTCCCCACTTATAACCTCATCACATACACGGCTCCAAGACTTTTCTAGAGCTGCCCTGACCCTCTGGAATGATCTTCCTCGTCCTATTCGGCTTGCTCCTACTTTCTGCTCAATTCAAACAGCCCTTAAAACCCATTTTTTCAAACTTGCCTACCCATCTTCTATTTCTTAAAGTCCTCACTACTTTCCACTACTCCATATCCCCCTATTGTGTGCTACATTCTCCACCTCCTAGATTGTAAGCTCTTCGGGGCAGGGTCCTCTCCTCCTCCTGTGTCACTGTCTGTATTAGTCTGTCATTTGCAACCCCTATTTAATGTACAGCGCTGTGTAATATGTTGGTGTAATCTTGTTTAATAATAAGGATAATTATATTATTGGTAAATGAATGGCCTTGTTACTAAAAGAAGGAATATAATAATATGACTGTACCTTTGTTTGTACCATGGATGGCCGATGCAGATTCATTTTATAAACTACTCCATACACATCCACACTGTCCTCTTGCAGCTGGTTCATAATGCAGTCCAGAGCGATGAAGACTCCCGACCTGCCGGCTCCAGAGCTGGGAAAATGTATTATGAACAATATGAAAAAAATTATGCGAAATTGTGGTCAACCTACAGCTTTTCTACTTCTTCTACATCCTTTCCTTTTACAATGTATAGATAAAAGCGTTTTCTATCGTGATCTTATTGGTGAATAAAAGTTTAACATTCCATATCAAGTCTTGGCATCTTCTTCTTGCATGATATACAGTGTCCATAGTAAGAAGCATCCTCCACCAAACAACCACATTGGCCAATGGACATCTTCCCCGTTATGTTCTTGATTAACTCTTGTGCTTTGTTTGTACTGAACACAATGAGTAGCATTTTCATCAAGTCTGCTTTAGAAATGACTGCCCATAAAGATATACAGGTAGCTCCTGGGTTAAAGACACCTGACATACGGACGACTCCTAGATACGAATAGGGCTTCCCTGCTCCCTCGTGTGCAGGATGGAGGCTTGGAGGGGGAGGGGGCGGTTTGCATGACTTGCAGAAGAAATCTTTTGCTAAATACAGCTGAGACTCAGCACTTCTGCAAGCTTTGGAAACTCTTTAATGACCAAGACAAACTCTGTAGTGGTTTCTTTTTGCCTAATAAAGCACAGCTTGCTCCAGAAGTTAATGAATGTCTTGACTCCATAAAGATTTTTTTCTTTGCTTTGTTTGTGATTAACTTACGGTGAAGATTTCATACAGTAACTGACACCTCACTGCCTAATATTATATTGAGACAAACATCTGTCCTAATTGCATTTATTAAAATAATGTACCTGTTCCGACTTACATACAAATTCAGCTTAAGAACAAACCTTCAGTCCCTATCTCATATGTAACCCGGGGACTATCTGTATCCAGAACCCTTGTATGGTGCTCCAACTCTAAATTCCCAGTACTGTATAACTGGAACATTCCGTTGGTGTCCATGGGTAGAATCACTTGCTGGTTTCCAGTACTCCACTGATACTTTTATCCCTTTTACCACTAACAAGGCCAGGACAAAGATAGAAATGTTTATTCTACACTATGGACAATCCATCAAGAAGCCATGAAATCATTATTTGACTTTGTAGTGTTAGTGGAGCAGAGAGGGGAAGTCTTGTGGTCACCCTACAGCTTTTCTACTACTTCTACACCCTTTCCTTTTACAATGTATAGATAAAAGCGTTTTCTATCGTGATCTTATTGGTGAATCCCAAAGTAGTACAATCTAAAAGTTTAACATTCCATATCAAGTCTTGGCATCTGGCAGAAACACCTTGCCATAGAAGACATAAGAAACCAACAAGTGCTTCAGCTTGTCAAGATTCATGGGAACCACAGACCGCCATTGTGGTTGCAGCTAACCATTGGTGCCAGCAATACTTACCCGCAGTGCACCAGGGTGGGGTATTTATGAGAATTCTCTCTTCTGTTCTGCCGAACTACATTGACAAACCCCATGAAGATATCTCTGTCATTGAAGTTCCACTGGTTTGACCATGAAGTGTAATGGAATTGTTGCACCTGACGATTTTCATTGCTCTTAGCCTGCATTAGAAATATAACATTTTATTGGAAAGTGTAAAATCTGAGGACAGAGTATGGTTTATTAGATGGTAACTACATACATACTGAATGTACTTACACTGGTCACCATGAAATTCCGGACAGTCCAATCATGGAAAATGTTCTGGGATATAAAAGTCACAATTTTGTCACCAAATTTCTTGGCTTCTCTGGATGGCCAATATTCCTCACTGCATACCTGAAATGGGCAAAAATTATTATTTATCTTTATAGAGACAAACAGTCTCTATCTATAGATGGATAGATAGATAGATAGACTACATTCCAGGGGCAGACATAGGGAGGTGTAAAGTGTGCCATCCCAACTGTTGCCCCTATGGGGTATCCAAAGTCATTTCTGCACAGGGGCTCATTGTTGGCTAGGTCTACCACTCCTAAATTCCGATGGTATTTTTGTGATTCCCAACTGTCGTCCAGTCCTCAGCTACCCTAAAGCCCTGGATACTAGGAAAAGGAATTAAAACAATTGTAAAGGCATTCGTCTATGATGCGGTTGTGGTGAGGTTTTCAAGTCACTTCATGCAGTGTCTCAGGGCAGTCTGTTAGCAGACTTCTTCCATACGCTTTAATGGGAGAGAAGATATTCCGTCATGCAATTATTGCACATTATTATTACACAGTATTTATATAGCACCATCATATTATGCAGCGCTGTACAAAGTCCATAGTGGTGTCACTAGCTGCCCCTCAAAGGAGCTCACAATCTAATGTCTCTACCATAGTCATATGTCATTAATACAGTCCAAGGTTAATTTTTAGGGGGAAGCCAATTACCCTAACTGCATGTTTTTGGGATGTGGGAGGTCCTGGCCTGGGAATCAAACCTGGGGCCCCAGCGCTGCAAAGGCCAGAGTTCTGACCCCTGAGCCACCATGCTGCCCATGCAATGCTTCAAGTGCAAGACTAATGCAAAAAAATGCAACCACTGTCAATGGCATTTCTCAAATGTATCCAAACACCTCTCAAAACCACCAACGATTGCTCACAGGCCCCTAGCAATTAAAAGAGAGTGCCTGGGAGCATTATTTAGGCAGCTAACAAATGCTGTTTGAAAATAGCCTTAGATACAAAGATTTAGGAAACCACCAACACGTTTCAGGGTTTTTTGGAGGCTCACTTCATCAGAGCTCTGTGGTGCATCTCTGAAAGTAAAAAAGATCTGGGAAAAAATGTTTCATAATCCAAGGCTGAAAATGGAATAAAGTTTGCTCTCTTTACTGGTTTAGCAACACTGTTTGCTGAAGCAGAACTTTTGCTGTTTTTTAATGATAAGGATAGGATAGGATTCCCAAACTGTTTTTCGACCAGTATCCTTCAACCTTGATAAAATGAGTATTAGGGAACCCCCTGAAATGAGTTGTTTGTTTCAAAATAATGTTGTGATGAAGAAACTTTATCTGGACAATCAATATCTTGGATCCTTCTGATAAAACATTTAGTTGATTGTAATATTCTTTCATTTGTTAAAAAAACATAGAATAGCATTATAATGGCTTTTAAAAAAACATTCCAGTTTAACTTTTCAGTGGGTCTATTTATAAAGCAATTAATCTTCATAAATTAATCTCTGGAAGAGAATCTTTCAGTTCCATGTGTATTCAATTTCCAGTGACAATATTCAGGGAATGTTAAAATAACTGCTTTACAAATACAAAATGTTTCCAAAAATGATTCTCTCCCTAAAAAAAACATTGAAATCATATTCTTTATATTTTGTATGGAAATAATGAGTAAGAAAACATCACTGTACCTTGCCATTTTCTCGACAATTGGACAGCATCACAATTGTATTTATGTGTTTCTCCCATATCATATACCAGAAATCTCTCGTTGTATTAGGCAGAGGATTTGGAGCTGCAATGAACTCCTTCTCAGACTTAAAACCCTGAAAAAAAAGAAAAGGTCCTTTAAAAGTGGAATATACCATATGTATTATCTTATGTACTTTCTATAGATGATCCCAGCATTCTTTCACATATATCCTTTTCATTTCTTTTTTTTTAATTGATACTACTTTGTGACTTCGTTTTTCTTCATCAGTAAGTTTCCAATTTTGCATCACATAAATTCTTGACATATTGGAGTTCATCTACTAAAGGATTAAATGTTTTTTACATAGCAAAGTTAATAATTCTCTTGCACTTAATAAATGAGATGAAGACTTCAATCATTCACTCATGTGCAAGACAAAAAAAATACTTTTTTGCATGTGATATTGGCTAATATTTGCAGTAAAAGTCAATTTTGCATTCACTAAGCTCTTATACAGAGTGATAATAATAATAATAAGAAGAAGACCCCATTGTAATCTACATCAAATTATATAAAACTTGTACTAGGCAAGTAACTGTGCATGTGCTGAGAGAATAATGTTACTAGTAGGCTTTAATTATAGGAAACATCATCTCTGCTTCCCCCAATTGTTACAATGTAATTTTATAGTCACAGGATGAACATTAGTAGTGGCCAAAAGAGGGGAGGGGTGGGTCAGATAAATAAATAAACTAATATAAATATATATATATATATATATATATATATATATATATATATATATATCTGTGTGTGTATGTATATATAGTTTTTTTTTACATAAGTATATACACCAGGACCAAATGGCACAGTACCCAAGAATGCCATCCATGCCTGAGCAAAGGTAGTACCATTGTTCCAGGGAGAAAGATTGGAAAAAGCCATTGTCGGGGGAATATTGTGGAAAGCAAAAAAATTAAAGATATGTAAAGATATTCCTGACTTCTCCTTTTTGTTATTATAATCAACAGGGTCTAATAATGATGGAGAAAATCTGATGTTCTCTGGTTGGGAATCAGACATTGCCAGTCAAAAATACATAAAACTGGAAGATTCTCCACCAAAGAATATTTGAGGATTGTCAGATTTACTTTATAAATGGACTTCAATGTGTTTTACTGTAATAAAGGTCTGATTTCCATGTCTGCTCCCCTGCATACTTGGCCTTCTACAAAGCCTTTGTATCCGTCTATAGGTCTATTATACAAGATGCTGGATATTAGAGGCTCCCAATTTAAAGGCTGACCGATGTAGCACAGCCTACCATTGCAGAATATTATTCAGAGTAAGAAAACAATATCTTGGCATTAAATATACATTTATAGATCAGCACATAATACAAATAGATATTTTTATATAATTTTAAATGACTTACAGGAATATAGCTGGCATTAATATATCCATTAGATGAGTCTTCAAGAGTTGTCATCTTGACACGGGATGCATCATCTACAATACAGGGATACATTCAAATTAATTTATACTATTAGACCAGCAATTACAGAACAGAATAATAGATCACAGCGCACTTTGTAGCACAAGTAGTTGTACAATAGACAACATTTGACTGAAAAGGATGTTGATGTTGTTACAACTACTAAAACTCTGTAGTAATAGCACAAAAGTCAAATATTCACTGTTTATGCATTTCCTATAACCTTAACAAGAAAAAAACCATTAGCCCATTAAAATATACTATAAAAAACAGCTTCTGCTGCAATATTTGCTGCTAAATGTCAGACTGGGGACCAGAAATATGGGGGAAAGATAAATAGGCTGAACCTATGTGATTTTCCTGTTTTCAATATTACCACTGGTGGTTCCATTTTGTTTCCTAGGTTTATACTCAAGTTGTGTAGTTTACCTGTTTTTCAGATATAAGTAGGTAACTCCGATTATATATGGATATAATACGGTTTATGTTTGAGTACATACATACCTATATTTTACTAGTCAGATACAATATTTTTTATCAAGTACAGAGAAGACTGACAACACTAAAGCTGGATGTGGGTATGCCCGACCCTATGGGAAGCAGATATATATTACAGATTTCTGGTATTTAAAACTACATATAATATTTTTGGAAAATCTATCAAAATAATAAAGTAAAGCTTTTCATATTTCTAAAACTAAGCTTTAGTACAAGACAGGTACATGCAACAAATTATTCTGATTGTCTGGTTTATAGTATAATCTATTGTCCACATTTGGGGCCAATAACCTACTACGACCTACTACTGTGCCTTTGGATACGGAACCTAGAGGATAACCACTTGGAAAGCATGAAATTTGCATACAGAAAAAGTTCATTGTCGGAACTGAACCAATTATTTTAATACTGCAAGACTACAAAACAAGCCAGCATGAAGCCATTGCTTACTATACAAAGTCATTGCTTACATGGGACAACAGCATCCACTCGATTCTTCTCTGCATTCTCCGGAAGTATGGCTACAAATCGAGACTGCAGAACTCCAACAGACTGTAGACTCTACGGAAGAGAACACAGGTATTATATAAAATCAAAAATGATATAAATTATAAACTCAATCTAGCTTTATAATGATATATGAGAAAATGTCTGTTGTCTAATGACAAAATCCTATTTACATACATCAAATTCAAGAATCATGTCTTTGTTGTCATTTGCCGACAGCTTATCATACATTGCCTGAAAGTTTTCAATCTTCACAGGTTGTCTCCTGTAAAAAAATAAATGTAGAAAGATCCTGTAGGAAATGATTGTACTAATGGGTTGTTATGGTTAAAAGTAATTATGTAACAAGTTACATTGATTCAGGATCCTTAAGGCATTGGATCACCCTTGATATGACCAGACCATTAAATTACTATTATAGTGCTGGGTATTGTAATTGCTTGGTGGTGTTAAGGGCGGCCCCCACACCACAAATCTGTACAGTGAATATCAACACGTCTGCCCAGTGACATTTCAGGTGACAAGAGAAATCCCAGAAGAAAGAAGAAGATCTTTAGGATTCTTGATTGGCCATGCCACAAAGGCATACGTTCCATGCAATGTAGCATGTCTCTTCTACAATAAAAGTTTCAATATCACTTTAATTCAATTGCCATGAAATGTAAAGAGACAGCTGGTAATTGTCCAAAAGCAATAGCATATGTAAAAAATGTTAAAATTATCCCATTTCCACTTTATACTACAATAATCATGGCTTATCTATTCAAATTATAATATTAAAATTGTGAGTTATCATCACATTGGGGTACAGATGACCCACTACTGTTGAGGAATGTTTTTTCCATTTATTATAAATCGAGCCATGCAATTCCTGCTGCAGAATTAAAAACTCCTCAATGACCTAGAAGAACAAAGTGGTTTTACAAACTTTCATACATCCTATTATGTTGCATGTATGGTTATAAGTGTTGGGGTATATTCTTGACACTCATTAGAACTGAAGAATATTCTTAAATGAGCAAATCATTTAACTAAACTTATAAAACATTTCACATGGGACAAAGAGACACATACGTCCCACTAATTCAGACATTATTTTCATTAAATATTCCTTTTGGCTTATGGAGTTGCAATGGGTACCAACAATGCCCCTCCCAATCAGATATTTGTTTCAGTATCTGAGCAAGTTTGGTGAGCAATTGTTTATGATGTTTTCTTTCATTAGGAACACTAAATATAAATGAAATAAACAATATTATATTAAGCATTTTTGGGATTGCATTAGGGTTATTATAATTTACTTATTCTGTGACATTCTCCCAGATCTCTCACAATCCCTTCATTGACTAATTTTAAACTAAATCAGGGTGGACAATCTATGCAAAACACAATTTAGCAATGAAAGACCAACAAACAATACATACATAGACTTACCTGCTCAAAACATTTTCTGCATTGCCTGAGTTTTGTCTGCAATTAGATTAAATATCACCATTTTAGGAACATGAACAAGAACTAAAAATATCCCAACAGCTCCAAAAACATAGAATCTGACAGTTTTTCATTTTACTTTTTTTACAATTTTAGGTATTTTAAAGTATTATATTTATTTCTAATACAATACACAATATATATATATAGCTGGGGCCCAAAGCCATTGGGAAATAGAATAGGGTCTGAAGCTAAGGAGGAGCCATAGGAATAGTTAGGAGTCAAAGGGAGACAATAAGGACAATTGGGAAGTATGGTATAGCATGGGGACTGTAGTCAAAAGGGGCCTGAAGGGATAGTAAAGAGGTATGCCTTAGTATGGTGCCTGGAGCTATTGGGGCCTGTAGGGAAATTTAGTTCCAAAATTGAAGTTACGTTGCAAATTTTTTAATATATCAGATAACAGATATAGGCTATAGGTAACCAGAGGGTCATCATGAACCCTCTTGTCAGAGGGGGTTTAAATAACCCCTTTAATTTGTACTAAGGGATGCTAATTACGTCTATAGTTAGATTCAATGCTGTATCATACAAAAACAAATCCATTTACCTTCTTTTTCTCCAAAACAAAAATCCCAAAGCTCCGAGAGCTGAAACACCAACAATACTGCCAACCACCCCTCCTACAATGGCACCTAGAAGAAAATGTACATTTAAAAAAAAGTTTCAATTAAACTTTGGTACAGGATGAGATGACACAGAAAGTATTTAGCTACTTCCAGAAAAGTAGAGGGTTATGGCATGAAAAGACAGAAGGAACCGTGTTAGGGTATGGAGTTGCAATGGGCACCCGAATTGTTGACCACATTTAGACACCCATTCACCATTTATGTAAAGGAACACTCTGCAAGCTGGAAACACCCTTTAAGGTATAAGTGATAAACCAAACAATGTATAACACAAATAATCATGAACAAATTTAAACTGTACATAAAAGGATACCTGTGTTTGAGTCCAAAGGTCTTGTTGTGGCAGTTTTTGTGGTAGTAGTGGTAGTTGTTGTTGAAGCAGAATTAGAGAAGCTGGTAACACTTGCTGTTGACTGATCCTCATTAATAGTGTCCGTGGCTGGATCAAAGTATATGGAGGTAAAACCTGCTATGCTCACCCTAAAAGTCACAATATTAGCATTTTAATATATGTCTTATTATTGGGAAACAGTGATTTTGCCTAAAATGACTCTGTAGGAATTTTACAAATTTTACCAAATGTTATCAACATTAGTCTCAAATTCTGATCGTCTTATTTTTGTTGTGTAATTTTGATAAACAAAGCCAACCCTAACCATGATTCTTCACAATCTACAAAGCGACATGATCACCGTGTTAGCACTGACTTGTGGAAGTCACATGGCTAGTTTGATAAATTTAGCGAAATAACCAAATTTTTGCCAAAATTTAACCAACGTAAAAACTCATTTTGCTTATCTCTAGGTATGTGTCCACCAACAGTCAACCTAGCACAGATCCAATCTATAATCTGAACAGAGGATTCTGAAATTTCTTTAAGTTTCTTTACATGGAGTTCAAGGTGTCATAATTACCTGTACGGTAAGGCTGGATCCAGTGGTCCATTAAGGTATCCATGAGATTTACTGCCATCTCCCACATGGGCACTTATCTCATTTATTCGGGCAAATCTCCGAGCAATCTGCTGCTTAATGACTGAGGTCACATAAGTCTTAGGCAATACATATTTGGAATCATTGTAAGTCTTTGATAAAGTCCCTTTAGATGGAATGTTGCCTGGAAGAAAAAAAAATACCATTGCAAGATGAAGGACCAATGGGAATATTCTGAACTTTTTTTCTTATGGAAATCTTAATTTTCTTTGCAAATATTTCTCTTTTTAAGGGGAATATTTTATGGTCTACAGCTGTGTATTACTTGGATATAAATAATATTGTTAGGATATATTCCTAGATAAAATGTGTAGATTTTATAGATCTGCTTTCTCCTTGGTGGCACTACATTACGGCTGTATTGGCTGCTCCTGTGCAGAATGCAAGTCGTCGTCCTCAGGCTGACTCATTAAACCCATTGCACTCCTTGTAATGCCAGCAAATAATGGTTAAAGCAGATTGGACACTTTCTCTGTAAAAAGTGCAAAACTAGTACTTAGTCCGCATTCTGCAGTCTTTCTTTTTGTCAAAGCTCTCTGTCATCTCTGCCACCATGGCAGTGAGGATACTGCCAAATTAGTGATTGCCCTATTCCTACATTCCACCTCCAGATAACACTATCTATGTATCATTCAAACCACTTCCTGTTAGGTCAGCTGTCATAGACCCACCCCCGAGGAGCAGCGGGAAGTCATTACATGGTACCAACCTCTGCAGACCATCTTGAAATAAAAAGGACCAAATGCAGAGCACAATCTCACAAATATCCATATTTCTTACCAAAATGATATAAAAGATAATAAACTTTTTACCAGTCATCCATAGACTGAGACTGACATGTGGTATTTAGTGAATATAGTTAGGATGGGCTTCTGAACTTGCTCATTTTTGGAAAATGGATATTTTTGACTTGTTAGTACAATATGAATATACATATTTCTATATTTAAAAGATATATGTGAACAAAACATGTATGCATTTAATTTACAATCTTATGCTATTAGTCTTTATGATTCTGTTTAGTTTGCTGTTCCTACCATTAACATCAGTTGTCACAATGATGGCATAAGCCACTATAGGTCCATTTGACGTGTCAAAACTTTCAAAGGTGACGTCCATAGCATGCCCTGAAGCTGAGCGAACAATCCTCACACTGCCCGGTTTCTCTGCTGGACCTAAAAAATACAGCATGTGATTCAAAAATAATTTAGTAATACATCTCTATTTACAGGGTAAAGTATACCTATAAATGTAATAGCAAACAGAGTGACTAATTTAGTGATGATAAATGATTTGGTTTTCATGCAAATTGAAATGAGTGTAAAACATAAAAGCCCAATGCCAACTAAAAAGCAGTTGTACAACTTAAAATGAATGTGAGCAAAAAGTACGAGAAACAAGAAACAGCTTGACATTGAAAAGGACCCATAAACGGGACTTTAAAGGTATGCACATTAGAATATTAATTTACACTTTAATGAACAAAAATAAAATTTACAAACATGTTCGCAATAACTTTTTTTTCTTTATATTCACTGTGTTCCCCGACACGTTTCGTACTTTATGCGGCATGGGGAAGAACATCACATTTTTGTGTATAGTACATAAGTTATTCTCCAATTTTTGTCACAGTCTTATAAAAGTATAAATTGGATTATGAGACCTCGGATAATACTAATAGGAGAAAACCCTTCTCCCTCTTCCTGTGATAGATTCTGCCTCTGACAGCATTTGAATATACCTCCATAAATAAGAAATCCAAACCTGACAGCTCCCTCCATAAATTGTATACTCCAATCCATGGCTTTGTTTTCCCTCCTTCAGTGTGGCTTTGATGCTTTGCAAGATTGTGACAAAGATTGGACAATGACTGATGTACCATACACAAAAATGGGATGTTTCTCCTGATGAAGAATAAAGTGCGAAACGCGTTGGGTAAAACAGTGATAATTAAGAAAAATGGTTATTGAGATGGTCACATTGAAATTAATTATTGATGCACATTGATATTTATTGTGCATACCTTTAAAGTCCCATTTGCTGGTCCTTTTCTATTTCAATGATTATTAGGGATTCAGTAAAAAATTTAGGACTATATTTTACGTCTTATGATAAGAAAACGCTTACTAGTATACACAGATCTGGTGACTGGTTCGCTTTGGTATCCTTGGGCGCCAACCGTCACCACGCTAATGTTGTACATAGTCCCAGAGGACAGGTTGGAGAGTTTGATGTTTGGTGTGTTGCTGGTCTCAGTGGTGGAAGAAGAAGAAGAATTCCGGTAAGTTATAGAATACAAATTCATCACTCTGGTCATATTTACTGGATAGCTCCAAGATAAGGTGATGTAGTCTGTGCCAATAGTATTAATGAGAAGAGATCCTGGAGGAGTCGGGTCTGGAAAGCACCAAAATATGAATATTATGTGAAATTTTCCAACAGCACAGCGGATGGCAAGAAGTACCCATTGGGGAACCCACTGCAATTTACTGTATAAGCCTGCTAACACAATATAAACGTGCAATATATACAGTATATATTATACAAGTATAAAAAAGGTAAATGCTATCACTTGTGGAACATAGCTAGGGGACCACCATGGGGGAACTTCTATCAGAGCAAGGGAAGGTAATAGGTCAACATCCACTTTGGGGCTGAACCCCCTACCTCAAATAGCTATGCCTGTGCATATATGAATAGAGGTTACTTTTGTTTCTAATTGTTTTTGGTTTCTAGAAAAGTATTTTAAATTGCTTATATAGGAACCTATTTTTTTAAATGCAGAATTAAATGAATAAATAAATCTGGGGGGGCACAGCACACCTATGCTTATGTATGTATCCCCAAGCAATAGAGGAAGGTTGCAGCAAGGAGGTCGGTATGATACCATACAAACCTTTTGAACCAGTGGCACAAGTCCCAAAATTTTGAATTTGGGTAAAATCTTGAACTGTTACAAAATACTTTGATTCTTAAAACTAAAATGTAATCAAAAATTGAATCTGATGTCACGTGCACAAACTATGCAATTGTTATGCATGATACATTTATTACATTCGATTTCCTTGCTGTCAAGGAATATATACCTGCCATACAAACCAAAGTATCTAAAGCTTGACAACATTACTTTATTTCATCAGTACAAGAAAATAATTAATATCAGCATTTTTTTACATTATATTAACTTTTATTTTGCAGGGGAGGCTGAAGATTGTATGAAAACCAAGCAGTTCAGTAGGTTCTATGACCTGGTCATACTCACATGTGGCCTCGGTCACTGGTGGGGCTGTATTGGTGCAATCGCCACTGACTGTCTGTACAATGACGGTATAATTCCTTCCTGGTAGTAAGTCCATGAAAGTCACTTGTGTGTAATCGGTATGCAATGTTCTATTTACATCTCCTGTTATAATGATGGTATAATAAGACACTTCTCCTACTGGTGCCATCCAGCTCACCACCAGAGAATCTACAGACTTGGAATTGTTCACTATTATATCAGAAGCTTGTCCAGGTACTAAGAAAAAATATTATAGTAATGATTTTATAATAATCAATATTCTTGTTGCATTTACACCTATATTATTCATAAGCTTAACATATACATAAACCTTAAATTGCATTTTCATTATGAGAATATTTTTTTCATTTTGTGAATCTCTTGCAAAGTTTTTCAAAATTCAGAAATTCAAAATTTCTCTTGTGGACAATACTAATCCACTGCATCTCTATAGCAGCAGTGTTGTCAGCCTTCCATGGACATTGGCCATTGGATACAGAAGATATGCTGAAACAGGTAGGTGAGTGGAGAAGTGAAGGAACACACACGGGCTCCGGGTAAGAAACGGCGCCGCTCCCTGGTAATAGCTAAAAGCTTCTATGTGCCTTGGATCAGCACAGTTTTGAATATTTGCATATATGACCTCTACCTTTGTGGTGCGGTTCTTCCATCAGAGTAGGAAAAGTGGCCAGAAACAAACATGTCACCTCCATAAACTGTGCTATGATCCACTGCAGCCGCATGCAAATGTGTGAAGAAAATGGTTCCCAACTGCTCTCATTCCATTGAATGGGAGTGGACCCACACTTGATGCCAAGTCAGTTCAACAAATGGCCCCAAGTCATTTCTGCACAGTTGTCTACATCCACTACTGCCCCTTATATACAATTACAAACTATACATAGAACTCATTTTTAAAACATCACACATTAATAAGATCATTTAAATCAGGGGGATATTTTTACATCATATCTAAAAACAACAAAAATTAGTTGGCTCATTATATTCAAATTTCTGATACCTTGGCAGAGAATTGCATGCAACTTGGGGCTCTGTGTAATCCAGACTACGCTGACCTCCATGGCTCTCTCCATAGATAAAGTGGGGCTGATTTACTAAAGGAATGTGGGATGTTCCCATAGCAAAGTGAATTATATTCTTGAAAATTATATTGCAGAAACACATTACTTTTTCCAGACTTAGGACCCGCATGTGTCCAAAAATTCGATTTGGGGTGACCAACTCTCTTTACATCCAGCCAACATTTCAATAAAACTCAAAATTGCAATTATTAGAAAGCAAAAAAACTTTTTATATTATATTTACCTGTGCAGGTAGTTAGTAACACTGGGTCTGATTCAGTGACAATATCAGCGGCTCTTGTATATACCAGGAATGTATATGTCTCTCCTGGTGTCAGATCCGTTATATTGGCAAACTCGCTGCTCACTATTGTAATATTTATCATTGTAGATAATGATGTGAGATTTGTCTGCACGCTGTAGCTGTAAGAACTCTGATATTCATTTGGTTTGTTCCAGGTCAAATACACAGAGCTTGTTGTAGATGATGTGTTGTGTAGGGATTGTATTAGCATTGGTTCTATAAATAAAAATAACGCATTTTATTGGAGCAGAACAAAAAGTGAACATGGACAGAGATAGAACCCAAGGGTCAGCATCAGGAAAGTCTACAATCAGTAATAATCAGTACTCAAATCGCTAATTCCAACTCAAAGCCACAGAACTTGTTGTAGACAATGTACTTTGTAAAGAAATCACTGCAAAAACATAATGCTGCAAAAGGGCTGCAAAGGGAGAAAACAATATAATGATATTATAATTATTAATATTATTATCATATTTACATCTACCAACAATGATTTCATTGCTGAAAAGCAACGTCACAACACAAGATTTCTATCCTCAATCTTCTGCACTCATCTTAGTTTATATTATATAGTATTATTATATTATATATATATATTGTTAGTATTCGTTCATCCAAGTATTGCAATTTTCTTTCAGTGGCAGTTCTTCCCTTTGCTTTCCCCACTGCCTTTCCTGAAGTTATACCCCATGGCTTAGCTGACCAGTTTATAGACTCCCAATCATAGACTTTATAGACCCCAAACCTGCAAATATGACTCCAGTGTAACCCTTATGCTTGTGCACCTCACATGTTTCTTGCATTATATGTTCTTATTTGTAAACGTTGATTGATTCCCACCAGAGAATGTTTATTTGTTTCCCAGTTATATAATTGGATCCCTAGGTTTTTCCCTGTAATTACGCAAGTAGTCAGGTTGAACAAAGATCAACCGAGTTCAATAAATTGGCCAAATGTTACCTGTAAGATAAATGTCACAGCTGCCCCAACCAGTGGCTCTTTACCTGTTGAACCATTATACAGACTATACAAAGCATCTGAGCAACATCTAAAACATACCAGACTGCACAAAACTTCCAAAAGGAAAATAAACTTACTTGTGAATATATAACTAATGACAGGTATGCTCTGATACCCCCGAGCTCCAACTGTCACAACACTGATGATGTAATTAGTCCCGGATGTGAGGCTCTTAAGGGTGACATTTGGCGTATCACTTGGCAAAGTCCAGCTGACAGCCCAAGAAGAATTCCAGTAAGTTATACTATATGACTTCATTACACCCGTCATATTTATTGGTTCTTCCCAAGATAGTGCGATGTTGTTTGTTCCAATGTGGGTAAAGGCAATGCTTCCTGGTGGGGTGGGATCTGGAAAACATCCAGCACTCTAGTAAATAACAATGGTTCTGAACACGTACTATACATTTGGAGGGATTGGTTACAGATTGGTTCAGACCATAACATAAAAGGAACTACTTGTTCTAGTCTATGGTCCCATAGACAAGCATATGTCACTGAAAAGTGGTGAAGATGACTATCCATTGTTAGGGAACTTTATCAAAAGAACCTTGATTGGGCAAACTGACAGATTTCCAGTAATTATATTCAAAATCCAATGGTTTTCTATAGTACAATAGCAATAAAATGACCCAATTGCAAAGAACAAACAACAGTGACTTAATGATCTAAAGCTTTAACCATTGGGTAGGTTTCTAAATTTAAATTAAATTAAATTAAATTACCGGTTTATAAATAAACTCTCCTGACACATTTCCATACAATCTCTGCTTTCTAAATTATATAATGCATTCCTAAATTTTGATTTACCTGTAAACACATTTATACACCGGCTACCTTTTATAGACCTGACAAGGTTGACCGGACTATAAACAATGTCCTCACCTGAGTTGGGTGGCCAGGGAGAAAGGACATGTGGGAGAAAATAAAAAATGGAGAGACAGTTGAGGATTTTTGACTTGACGTCCAACAATTTGTAGTAGGAACACTAAATAAAGCATGGTTTATTGTAATCCACCACTCACAACAAGCTTTACAGGTTGCATGACACGATCGTACTCACACGTGGCCTCGGTCACTAGTGGGGCTGTATTGGTGCAGTGGGCACTGACTGTCTGTACGGTGATGTTATAATTCCTGCCTGGTAATAATCCTGAGAAAACCACTGATGGATAATTAGTTTGTTGGGTGATATTTACATCTCCCGTTACATTGATAGTATAATTAGACGCTGTTTCTTCTGATGTCATCCAGTTCACCACCAGAGAATCCACCGACTCGTAACTGCTCACTGTGATTTCAACAGGTTGTCCGAGGACTAGGAGAAGGAAAAAAATCAGATTATTAAAAAATATTTACAGAAATACCTACCATCATCAATCACCTACAAGCAGATAGATAACCTGTATCATTTAAATGTATAATTTGATGATATAATATATAGGTAACCCCAATGTGCACAAGCAATGGAGTCACAGCTTAACTTCAGTTCGGCTTCTGCATTTCCAAAGCTGAACTTTGTGTGGCCAAATGGTGCCTAAAGCAAACAGTGGCAAATTCAGGCAATGCCAGCAGCCCCCCGGAGACAGAAAGTATGTTATTTGAGAAATTATGGCCAGACTTGCATTGGAATTAGTGGTTTCCTGCTGGTTTCAGCAGCTGGCACCTTACTAACTGCTTGCCTACCGGCACCGTTGTTGCAGTATCAGAGCCGATTGGCAAATTTTACAGTAGGAAAACAAATGGACAGTACTAAATTCATTATCTATCAGCTTCTGTGGGTAAGATGCTACACTGTAGAATCTCCCTTGAGGAAGTGGGGCAGGGGTGTAAGAAAGTGGTAACCACACTGCAACCTCCCGAACAGTCTAACCATAGCCTTACAAAGGAGAATAATGCGCCCAATGGGCCTGATTTATTAAAGCTCTCCAAGACTGGAGAAGATAGACTATCATGGGAGAAGCTGAGTGACCCAACAAGCCTGGAATGGATTTCTTAAAAATCATTTTATATTAGTTGGCAAATGCCTAAAATCTTGAACCAGATCCACTCCAGGTTTGCTGGATCACTGAGGTTCTTCCATGATAGTCTATCTTCTCCTGTCTTGGAGAGCTTTAATTAATCAGGCTTAATATATCTGGTAAAATGAAACATTTTACAGTTTTGGGGTTTTGATATATTTTAAAGTAGAGCAGTAGCATGAGTACTGCATAAAGGAAACTGACTTTCTAATATCTCAAACTGCTGCATGTCGAAGAATTATTTTCAGAGTGGCTGACTCTCTCGAGATCTAGTCATTGTTGAAGTAAGATCTCCTTATATTTCATACAGATTGGCCTATAAAAGGGCAAACCAGTCATTTTCCAGAAAATCTAAATTCATAACAGTTTTTACTTATAAGAAACTTTTTGGTTTACTGTTAACTTACCTGTACAGACAGTTATTGTCACGGGGCCAGATTCAGTCATACCATCTGCAGCTCTTGTATATACCAGGAATGTATAGGTCTCGTCTGGTGTCAGATCCGTAATGCTGGCCGATTCAAAGGTCACTATTGTATCCTTTATCAGTGCAGATGATGATGTTACAGTTGTCTGGACTCTGTAGCTGTAAGAACTCTGATACTCAAGTGGTTTATTCCAAATCAAAGCCACGGAACTTGTTGTAATGGACACATATTGCAAGGAAATCACCGCCATAGGGTCTGCAGATGGGAAAAATAAAGAAAAACAGAGGAGAGTGGCAGCTGTGGTCAAAGTGATGCATCAAAAATTAAAAAAAAACAGCAAAAAATAAAAAATATTTATTGTGATATTAACTGCCCTAGCGGTTCATTTCTTTCCGTTTTTTTATGTCTAAAAGCGGTACATTGTTTTTCATGAAAATTTATTTTACAGTATAACAGTATGAGTATAATAAAGTTTGAAACACAAAATCATGTATAAATAATACATTGAATAAATTAAAAAATCTATATAGTTAAAAAAAAATTTAATTTTTTTAATTTTTTTTAATTAATATTATACTCATACTAATATGTATATTGTAAAATAAATGTTCTTGAAAACAATGTACTGCTTTTACACATATAAATCCAATGTATTGCATTCAATACAGTTATTTTGTATTGAATGCGATACAAATAGATTTTAAATTTCCCGCCACACTGGCAATGTACACACGCACCGACGTCACCAGGAACTCTCAAGATTTTATTTGATGATCCCTGAGAATGGTATTGCTAATATTTCTTTTGTTAACATATCACAGATAGCACAACTGGTATTTTGTGACCATGAGAAAACATCAAAAATAATATTCAAATCCCCTGAGCAACACATACAACATACGGGACTGCACAGAACATCCACTTACTTGTGAATACGTATCTAATGACAGGTAAACTCCGATACCCCCCGGATCCCACTGTGACCACACTGATGGTGTAATTAGTCCCAGAGGTCAGGTTCTGAATGGTGACACTTGGCATATTACTTGGCACAGTCCAGTTGACTGAAGATGAAGAATTCCAGTACGTTATACTATATGACTTCATTACACCCGTCATATTTATTGGCTCTTCCCAAGATAGTGCAATGTTGTTTGTTCCAATGTCGGTGAAGTCAATGCTTCCTGGTGGAGTGGGATCTGGAAATGGAAAACATCCAGAAATCTAGTAAAAATCTATGGTTCTATACACATAATTACTATACATTGGGGTGTGATCTGGAAAAAGCGAAACAAAGAAAATTCTGCTAAGAATCCTAAATACAAAAGTAGTATAGAGTGGGGTTGGATTGGACACACATTGGATGGTTATGACCGTAAGATATAAGGGTTAATAGAAAGTATAATTATAGGTCAGACACACATTGGTTCACCTACAACACGTTTGTTACCCCAAACTTTGCTCACAGGAAAACAACAATTGCTACTGGAATCACCCAAACCTTAAGTCACCACAATGGAGGTCACATAACCCTCAGCAGAAAATCTGTGTTGACAGGAAATTTCCTTAACATTGCAGTAAAATAATCGGCCCAGTTGTAGTAATCTTTAATAATTTTTGGATAGTAATTTGCCAGATGAAAACGATAACAATATTTAATCAGTCATTCTCAGTCTTATGGTCCAGTGCGTCTTATGGTCCGAAAAATACGGTATATAGCAATCGGTTTGGACACATCCTAGAATTTCTATCTATGAAATTCTTTACTTTATTTAAAGAGACCCTGTCAACTGGAAGTAAAAAGCAGTAAAAAGCACTGGAAGTAAAAAGCACAGAAAAAAAATATTGTTTTTTCCACAATTTATTTACTGTAATATGACTTTTTTTAGCTAATTTACCTACCCTGAGAAGATTAATTCCCTAGCACATCATGATGCCTGTATATGATAGCATTCTCTCTATCTGTAAGTGTTTATTACTGCCCTTTACGTCTTCTTAAGTCCTCTTGGGCCAGTGTAATAGCATCCAAGATGGCAAAACCCATCAACAATCTTGGGGCTTTTACGGGTAAATTACTAATGGTCTGGATAAAGCCACTGACCTTCACTCCTAACTCAGATGACCACATTCAAACCTGGTTACTGGCCACTGAGATCCAAGCATTGCATCCAGGTAGGATAGAAAGAAATTCACATGTTTTCCAATACCCGGAGGTACTGGATAGTTCCATGCATTACTGCAGAGATATAGAATGGCAGGGGAAGGCATGAAGATGACTATTAGTAGGTCCATGTGTGGGGTGTTTGGATAGGATTGAAGGTAGTTGCCCAAACAAGAGAATCTGTACCTTTTCCATGATTGGGACATCTGACACTGACCACAGACAAGATGGGGTGAATTGAAAAGAGATAAATATCTGTGTATTTATAGAAATGTAAAGTTATATTGTAATGCATCGATGATAACATGCTCAGCAGGTCCCATGATTTTGTTATACTCACATGTGGCCTCGGTCACTGGTGGGGCTGTATTGGTGCAATCCCCACTGATTGTCTGTACGGTGATGGTATAATTCCTGCCTGGTAATAATCCTGAGAAAGACGCTGATAGATAGATAGTTTGTTGGGTGCTATTTACATCTCCTGTTATACTGACAATATAGTAGGAAACATTGCTCTTCGTCACCTTCTTGATGAGAACTCTATCCGGGCATCTGGGTCAGCACTGTTTGTTTCAATTAAAAAACAAGGCATGTAATTATTTCTGAATTCATTACTGGACCAAAATAAATCCAATAAATATATTCTTCAATAGTCACAGATGATATACACTTGCCATAATAATAAAACCATACGATTTATATTGTTTAGGTCTACCTTATTCCCTCAACATTTATGACACTTTAAGGCATGGATTCCATATCTGAAGGCGTCCTGTGATATTTGGCACCAAAACTTTAGAAATGGATCCTTTGAGCCCCACTGCCTGCACCAGCCTGGTCATCCCCACTGGAGACTCAACCCCATTGCTAAACTATCAAAGATATTTTTCCAAGCCTCTGCACATCACATAACACATACAAGCCTGGACACAACATCAAGGCAGGAAACCAACTCACTTGTGAAAACAGATCCGATGACAGGGGTGCTCTGATACCCCCAGACTACGAGTGTGACCACAGACATGGTGTAATTAATCACGGATCCTTAAAGCCCTCTAGGGCTGGACAGGAAACACCTTCATCCATGAAGCTGGAAGATCCAGCAAACCTGAAATGGATCTGGTCTAGGATTGAAAAAAATTGCCAGCAAATGACTTTAAAGAAATCCATTTCAGGTTTGCTGGATCACCCAGCTTCATTGATGAAAGTGTCTCCTGTCCAGCCTTGGAGAGCTTCGGCCCATTAGGTGTCTGTGATTAATTGATTTCAATGTAGACATTTTAATAATCAATTATACTTACCTGTGCAGATAGTTAGTGACACGGGCTCAGATTCAGTGACATTGTCAGGGCTCTTGTATATATCAGGAATGTATATGTCTCTCCTGGTGTCAGATCCGTTATATTGACCGATTCATTACTCACTATTGTATTCTTTATCATTGCAGATGTGAGATTTGTCTGCACCCTGTAGATGTATGAACTCTGATATTCGTCTGGTTTGCTCCAAATTAAGGACACAGAAGTTGTAGTCACAAATTTGACTTGTGGCTGTTTCACAAACAATGGCTCTGGAATGTAGAAAATAGACACAATAATGCCAATAATTCTGAGATTATGAAAGATCGGAAAACCTTCAATGAATGTTATTTGTGCCACGTATGTAGTCTACCGACTAAAATGACATCAACAGTGAGAATTAATATACATATTATTATTATTATTAATAATAAAAGGTACTTAGATAGTGCCAACATATTACACAGATGGTAAGAACTTACTTGTGAACATGTATCCACTAACAGACCCACTCTGATACCCCTGGACTCCGACTGTCACCACACTGATGGTGTAATTAACAAATTTATCTTTCAAGTGGACACGTTTTATCACATGGCAACACATCGTCTCAAGCAATCCCAAGATATACAAATAAGTTGCTGGTAACCTCCAGAGTTCACAAGACTGTCCTTCCCAAACAAAATGATGAGATCAGGACTGTAGGTGTACTCACCTGTGCAGGTAGTCAGTGACACCGGGTCAGATTCAGTGACGTTGTCAGCGGCTCTTGTATATATCAGGAATGTATATGTCTCTCCTGGTGTCAGATCCGTTATATTGGCCGATTCACTGCTCACTATTGTATTCTTTATCATTGTAGATGATGATATGAGATTTGTCTGCACTCTATAGCTGTAAGAACTCTGATATTCATCCGGTTTTACCCAATTTAAAATCACAGACGATGTGATCACACTCCTGGCTTGTAGTAGCATCACAGACATTGGCTCTAAAATGTAGAAAACAACAAGTGTTTACCAGGAAAGATTTAAAACACTTACAAATGTGCGTGTGTGTGATGTGTGTGATGATCAAATGTCAAGGAGGTCTTTCCAGAATAAGAAACGCCGTCTGGAAAATTTCCAATTCCTAATGGCGGGCCCATGAAGGATTCACCCACTGGATTCTCTGGATCTTCAAAACATTATATTTACTGATTCAGAGAAGCAACTTTATATAATTTAGAGCAGCCTTTCTCAAGTTTTTAACATGGAGGAACCCTTGGAATAACTTCCAAGTCTTCAGGGAACTCCTCATATAATTATTACGTATATCCATAGGTCAGATCCCATTAGTAGGGCGATCAGTGAGAAGAATTCCTCTGACATTGCTGGCCATTGGGAAGAATGTCACCTTTACACATAGCCAAAAAGATCTTTGAGGTCACTAAGTCTTACCTAAGAGGCACAAATTGATCATTGGTCAAGGAGCCCCTAGCGACCTCAAGAGGAACCCTGGTTGAGTAACCCTCATATAAAGAAACATCACAGCCAGGTTCCCAAGTTTACTTTTTTAAATTAAATAAACTAAGTACATCCAAATTTGTATTTTGTATAAGTAGGTATTTTTTTTGTTTTTTGCTTTCTTTTTAGGTACATAGTAAGGTTGCTAAAGTTCTCCCATGACAGTCTTCAATCAGACCATGAGCATATTTGACTTTGATTCCAACTTAACTCCCTCCAATCCCCAGAACTTACTGGTTGTAATGTTGTAGCAGCAGCTGTTAGTGTTGTTTCCATAGTGGATGATGTATTGTGTCCCGGACACAAAGCTCATCAGTGATGTGTTATTGTAGCTGTTGTCAGAAGCCACCAACGCTGTCCCATTGATGAATGTTATATTCTGCAGGAAAAACTCAACGGCCAGTCCTGACACACTTATCTGATTGCTGGAGGATTGGATTGTGATTGTATTACATTCACCTAAAACTGTAAAACAGATATAAAAAAATCACATAGTGTACTATGTTAAAGTATGTGATAAAAAGCACAAGTTTTCTCTAATATGGACAGGGTGCATTGCAGGTACCATTTTTGGCCATTATAGTACAACTCATGGGTTTCCAGATGCAACATCTAAGAAACTAATAGGCAAACTTAAAACAATTGCTTGTGAATAAATTTCATTTTCCATTAAAAAAATGGCATTCAATAAAAAACTAGATAAACAGACAAAAGTGTTTTTTTTTATAAGCTTGCTTGCAGTATTTTTTCTGTCTATAAATAATTTTTTATACATCTGCAAGGTGCACTTTAGAAGTGTCAAAAAATAAAGGCAAAAAGACCTTACCATCGCAGGAAGATTCCACCTGAAATAAAAAGGAAAAAAAGGTAATAAAGCAGGACAATTTTTAAAAGATTGTGGAATTTATGGGTAAACAATTTCAAATTAAATGATACAATACAAAACAGTGCAACTATCCTACAACAACAAAGGTATACAAACATATAAAGCATAACAAAATTACTGTATTCATGTAAAAAATTACAAAGCTATGGGGGTGAGCAGGGGGTCAGGGAAAATAGGTAACTAGTTTCAGCATGGCAAATGTTGTGATGATTGGGAGAAATGTTTGGAATAAATTGTGATATATTAATACTTTACCATTTTTTGGCTAGGGAATTACCCTAAAGAACACATTTTGGTTTTTTAAAAAAAAAAACCCTAACCCCCCCATTCCTAGCTCCTTGAAAACACACAACAGTGCCATCACTTTGACTTCTCCAAACCTAAGCTCACAATTTTCACTTTACATAAAAGTAAAAGTAAAAATTCTGTTTGTTTTTAAAAAAAGGGTGCAGCATTGCCCCCTAATTCTCGATCGCCTGAGTGATCGA